>NW_019417452.1:2285-74158 GCF_000390285.2 Anoplophora glabripennis | reverse complement strand
CACTGTTGTCCATCACATTGACCATTGCTATACATTCATGTAATGTCATATAAGCAAAATAAACTAAATAAATAAATAAAAAGAATTGCCTTATAAGAAGAAATATGTTTTCTCATATCAATTTATTAAGTCAATTAATGGTAGAACCAGGAAAACTGGTATTTGCGAATGGACGAAGCGACCTATTTGGAATTGTTGCAACCATTTCTCTTGACGCATGTTTGTCCACTTCTTTTAGTTTATTTACTAATTGCTCATATGCCTTATTTTTCATATGCCGATTGGAAAATATTTAAACAAACGAATAAAGTCGTTTAAGAATTCTTTAGAATTTATCATTATCTATTTAAATACGCTTTTCTGTACAAATAAATTTTTTTATAACGGTTCTGATTACGGTTTCCGTATATCCAAGGACACCGAAAGAGGCTGGAAAAAGATCAAAGTGCCGACGACGAGTGAATTTGTTGGTTTATATATGCTGTGGTATAGCTATCAAATGTATGTAGAGCATTTGTTAATGGTTGGAAATTTTTGAAAATTAGATTAACCATTGAGTCAGATAATGATCCCTAAAAAAATAAATTCTAAAATAAATATAACCATAACCTACGCATTTAAAACATTGAAATATGTTCGACTGAATTTCTCGTACGCCATAGATTTTGCCATGCAAAGAGGATCCATATCATTATCAAAATTAAAGTAAGGCAGATCTGAACTCCATATGCCATCGATGCTGACATCGTGTACCTTGTTTCTGTCACCATTTTCCTTCATCTTTCCTCTAAAAGTCAACCGCCATTTCCTCATTGGTTCTACCGGCGTAATTTCGATACCTTCAGCGGAATATTCCTCTGAATAGTCAGTCTTATAGAGAGCAGTTCCAGGCAGTTTTGGACTTTCTAATACCCCCAAATTGCTATCATTAATTTTAAGATAGAGGAAACCATCTACTAGTAAATTTTTCCTACGCGCAGTACCAACTACGAGGTAGTCTCCTTGCTTATTCGCACCGTTCAAGTATATTGCGTCAATAGCCTGTAAAAATGTCCCTGTTAATAAAATAAAAGACTTACCATAAGGAAAGGGTTGTAATGTATGTACTGATTAGTATTGTTTCTAATCCGTACAAGTCAGGACCGTACTTAGGTTTCATTAAGCCTACATCTAATATACAACAAAATTAATATCTGGAACATGTTTTAGTTATTGCAGGCGAATATTGCACAGAATATTTGTAATATTATATTATAAGAGGGCTAAGAAAAAACAAAAATTATCAGATAAGCGAACAACTATCGGGAATTCTCATTTACACACAATTAATATTGCAGCAATCCTGAATTTTGTAACAGATTACAATTTTCTGTTCTGCATAACAAGATAATAAAACGATCACGATTCAACTATTAATAATGTAATAATTATTTAGTTATTTAATGTTGTAATTTTGTTTCTTCTTATATGTATCATGTATTACTTGTGAAAATTTTCGATAAATATAAAAATATTAGGAGCAAAAAATCGCGAGAAAATAAAACAAAAAGTTAAGGAAAGGCTTATTTAACTTTGTGATAGTTTTTAAATTATCAGTTAAACTAAAGAAAACTTTGTTCAAATTTGGTAAAGAGGTGTTTCTACTGATGCTAAAATAGAATATATTACCAACTTTTAGATAAAAAATATCCGCTAGGCGTGTATCGTACTGCGATCATCTATATCTACAGTGTGAAAAACGTTCGTCGTAAAAACATGTCGTCTCCAGACGAATCTATTATGATAGCAAGTGCTGCTTTGTATACTAATACATAATATAGTGGAAGATTATAAACGTCCACGAAGATTTTGATACATGTTTTGTACAAAGAAAGAAGCGGGTTGCATTACTTTCAATTTGAAATTTCAATCAGCGGATATTACAAAAATTTCGCATGCATGCATCCTTCAGATTTTGAATATTTAATCAATCTAGTTGGACCAAGAATTCAAAAAAGAGATACTTTTAGAGAAGCTATTTCAGTCCAAGATAGATTAAATTTAAACACTTTTCTTCACTTCATTCCATGATCGCACCCAAAGTTTACAGAATAAGTACTGCAACGCTGATTGATACACTGATAGGTATAAGTCTTTCCGATATCAATTGAAGAACCAACAGATTGACAGTACGTACCAGGTTCGGTCGTTTACGCAGCAACTCGGTATTGAAATATTTGAAAAACTTGCTCCCATATACAGATCTGGTCGAATTAAACGTGGAGGTGGTAGAAATGCATACGCCCAGTTGAGGAATGCGAGCGCGGGCAAAGGAAAACAAACACAGTTGCATTGGGCTACTGGGCAATAAATCTCAGCAGTTGACAAGTGGTTGATAAATTGCCCAGCTGTGCAGTGCAGCAATGCGGAATTTGGTGTGATTCAGGTAATTTTAATTTATTATAGGCACCTTCTATCAATCATTTATATTACAATTGCGAAAGGTAGAAATAAGAGGGATATTTTGTTTACTAATATTATCACAACATGGCATTTTGGAGACCTTTTGAAACGGAACAAAACGAAATTTACAACCAATATAATAAAATTGTTTGAGGACATAAATAATTAAAATATGTTGTTGGCCAAATGAACATATAATAAAAATTTTCTACACATTATACAGGGTCGGAAAGTCCCCATGGTTCATAGGCCGTTACGTGAGAGCGATAAAGTAAGTCATAGAAATCCGTGCGATAGAGAAAGATGGCTATAATGAAGACGTCTAATAGTCACCGCCTATTTCGCCCTTCCACAAATAAGAAGTGGATCTTATGGACTTTCCGACCCTGTATACAAATTATTATAATTTTTTACCTTTAGCAGGAAACTTTTTTAGGGACGCCTATGAAAGTCATTAAATTTTATTGCCAGTGGTTTTTTTGCATGTTCAACTTCGGAAAGACTATATTACTAACTTGTGCTCCTCTATGAATCATTCGTACACACTATAAATTTATGTTACAATAGATGATACAAATACAGATACGGAGCGCAGATGAGTACCCGGCTTAAGGCATTAAAGGGCATTATTAAGAAATTTAATAAGGATATTAGATACAAAATGAGTATTAGTGTGCAAAATCTCGACCACTTGTTCATGTAATTTCAACTTTACACTGTCTTATTTTAAACTGTAAGTGCGTAACAAAACAGCCTCAGGTCTTGGAGGAAGACAATCCTGGCGGGTTGGGGATACGTCCTTCCAAAGGAAAGTCGTTAAAGCTCTCCAAAGGCGTCACAATGGGGCATCCAAAAAGGCGAGGCCCCGGAGCTTTTTCCGAACTGCTTTATAGTAGTTATCCCACTAGTATTATATCCAGTTTCTTCTAAATAAATAAGTTCTTATACAAATATAAAATGCATTCTACCAAATTTTCACATTTCACAGTAACTAAATATAGTACAACTTAACCTTCAAAACTCTCTTGCACATTTGTCGAAACTTCCATAGGTTTCTAAGAACAGTACAGAACAATATCTAATCTTTTAAGAACATTATCAAATAAATAAGTAAATAAATGTGCAAACAAAGTCTACTAGGGAGATTTTCGTTATAATTTGCATACCTATTTTCTTCTATAAAAATCTAAATAATTCTCGACATCCTGCTGACAGTGCTGACAACACCTTCTAATTAGGTACCTACTCTACATCCTGAACTATAATTAGGATCAAATGTGTATAATACTGTGTAATTTTCCATGGCCACTTTTTTCACTTTTGTTCCACTGCCATTCGTGGATTCAGTAGAGCATGTTATTGTTCGCGTTGTAATTATATGCATTTATAAACCGAATTTTTTAATAGATAGGTATCTACTTAATGTATAAAGGAAACCCAGTTCAGTAATTTTTATCATTTTTTAAATATAAAGTCGTATATATTAATATTAAGTCATTGTCATTATGGAATGTAGACCAAAAAAGTGATACTGTAATAATGAAGTATATAAATTTGTTTATCGCGATTTTTTCTTTTTTTCCATATATCTGGTTTATTATTATTTATGTATAAACAGGGTGATTCAGAACTTATAATAAAAATTAATTTACAGGGAACTCTTGCAAATACAATTTTGTAAAGAAAATCAAAAAGGGCTGTTCGAAAATGATTTAAAAATACACTTTTGCACGGCACTGGAGAGTAATCCACTGTAAAACTTGACCCTGCACAAGACAAGGCATGTAGTCGACAACGGGCACGGCGGCAAAGTCTAATAACAAAAAATTGAAAGAATTTCTTTCCCAACGAAAAAAATCAATAAAATTTTATATCAACAAATGTTACTGCTTTTGCCGCAATTGTTATTATAACTTTAATTTTATTGATTTTAATTAATAAGATACCTGAACTATTCAAAATTTTGTCACCGACTTGTAAACACATTTTGGCCCGTCTTACCCAGTTTCTACGAACTAACACAAAGTTGTCTTGCTTCGCCATAACACAAATGTTGTCTTGCTTCACCATAAATTAAAACGATATCCATCAACTCCGGGTTGCTATTTTTGACATTTGAAGAACTAGGTAATGTAAACATCATCGCAAAAACGTTAATACTAACATCGGATTTCAGTGTTCGGAATCGCCTGGGCCAACGTGGAGAGAAAGCGCAACGCGAATGACGCTAGAGGCTACAGTAGCTCAGTGAAGTAAAGGTTGAAAATACTACAACTTCAATATTTTTTTTCTCAGAAACAATAAAAATTTTACAATTTTTTTTTACAATTTTCCATGACGTATATATTCCCAATCCATTTTTTTGGATAAGTTGTGAATCACCCTAAATACTAATACACCTATTAGAAAAATTATCATAGATATGGCCAACATATACAGGGCATAATTAAAATACTTGGCTAAAATGACGGATCCACGTCACAAATTTAATAAAATGTATTTCTGTAAACGTAGAATTGTTTAAATTTGAAAATGGAGTATTTTTATTAAACATTGGCATGGAAAAAGAAAAACCGTTGAATATTAAAATCTATTTTAATATGTTACTTCGTGAAAGTGGTTACTAGAACTAAGAACTAGAACTAAGCGGTTACTATTATTTAAAAAATAACATGGTATTATGACATGAAATTTCAACATTTATCTCAACAGTGCATCCTTGCAACGCGACGTGCAGGAAAACACTTTTTTGAAAATCCTACACTGCTTTATTGTAATAGATAAGAATAAGTCCATATCGAGTATTACGATACGAAAATCTGTTACATATCCATTTGCAGATAATCAAAAACTAACGCTCTTTTTCATATTTGAATGTAATTCAGTCGTTTTTCATCCTAGGTCTTGAAAACGAAGCCTTGTCGGACTCTAATTATAAGGTTTTTTGTTAAATTGTGAATTTGTTATTACTACTGATTTTTAAATCATTTTACATACAGGGTGTCTCACAGTGACGGCCCATTAGAATTTTTTCAGAAACTACTTTGACTTGAATTTTGAAAATTTGGGATACCGGGTTTTCGGGCATGCCCTTCTCAATTAAAATAATGGCGTCCACGTATCACCTCCGGTTATACCGGAAGTCGTCATCAACTTGCTTATTTTAAATGGAACGCCCTATATATTATTACAATTTTGGATTCTACGTGTTATTTTAGGTGGACTTTTGTGAAGTTTCACTATTCCTAAAATTAACCGTTTTCGAGATACCTAATTTAAAAAAAAATGAGAGAAACAGTGACTAGCTTCAAACCTTGTGTATTATATAGTAAGAAAGATAAAGCAACAATATTTATAGAGGGGATAGCTAGACCCCCAAGCTTCCCATTCATACTTTCAAAGTGGCTTAATTGCATACAGGGTGCTAGAAATTTAATGCCGAGTATAGTTAACTTCAAACTTTCATAAGTCGTTTTTTTTAAATGGAACACCCTGTATGTTTTTCTATATTCTGATACACAATTTTATTCTCTTTCGAACAGTATCAAGATTCCCTATACCTATCTCTTCTAGTTTTTAAGTTATCTACTATTTTTTGTGTAACCACCTAAAATCATGTAATTTCTTGCGAGGTTATCTGTGGAATTTTTAGCCAAACTTTAAAACAAACAACTAAACTGTCAATTTGTTGTTAGTCTCTTGCAGTGACAGTTTAATTTAGTGTTTATAAAAAATGAAAAACAATTCAACATTCAAATGCTGATATTTTAAATTTATTATTCATTCACAGACGTTGCAATGGGATTATAATCAGAACATGTACAGTTTTTAATGAGACATATCCAAATTTGCCACCAATGAGCAGAAAAAAGTTAAGAAGAATTTTAGCAAATCAACTAGAGTATGGTCGAGTTTGTATGTCCTGTCCAAATTTTGTTCGTACAACTCTCTTGGTTTCGACAATGCAATACCTATGTATGTTTTCAGCAGCAAAAATTGAATAATTCCAAATATTTCGAATTTTCACCGCCAAAAACAACGGTGACAGCATTTTTAAGATTAAGGCGATGTTTCGCATTGTATTAGCTATGCCCTGTCCATTTTGTTCGTGCAACTCTTTTGGTTTCGACAATGCAATGTTTCGTATGTTTTCAACCACGAAAATTGAATAATTTCAAATATTTCGAATTTTCACCACCAAGAACGGCGCTTATTATTATCAACATACATAATTAAAATTGTGTAGTACTATGTATGAAGTTGGTTTTTTAGAATTCTTCTTAACTTTATTCTGCTCATTGGTGGAAAATTGGGATATAGGTATCTCATTAAAATCATCATCATGTTCTGCTTAGAATCCCATTGCAACGTCTGTGAATAAATAATAATAAATAACTGGTGACAGTTTAGTTGTTTGTTTGGAAGTTTTGCTAAAAATTCCATAGCTAACCTCACAAGAAATTACATGATTTTAGGTGATTATACAAAAAATAGTAGATAACTTAAAAACTAGAAGAGATAGATATAGGGAACCCTGATACCATTCGAAAGAGAATAAAATTGTGTATGAGAATATAGAAAAACATACAGGGCGTTCCATTAAAAAAAAAAGACTTATGAAAGTTTGAAGTTAACTAAACTCGGCATTAAATTTCTAACACCCTGTATGCAATTAAGCCACTTTGAAAGTATGGATGGGAAGCTTAGGGGTCTAGCTATCCCCTCTATAAATATTGCTGCTTTATCTTTCTTACTATAAATTACACATGGTTTGAAGCTAGTCACTGTTTCTCTCCATTTGTTTGAAAAAAATTAAGTATTTCGAAAACGGTTAATTTTAGGAATAGGGAAACTTCATAAAAGTCCACCTAAAATAATACGTAGAATCCAAAATTGCAATAATATATATGGTGTTCCATTTAAAATAAACAACTTGATGGCGACATCCAGTAAACCGGAAGTGATACGTGGACGCCATTATTTTAGTTGAGAAAGGCATGCCCGAAAACCCGGTATCCCAAATTTTCAAAATTCAAATCGAAGTAGTCTCTGCAATAATTCTAATGGGCCGTCACCTTGTCACACCCTGTATAGGGTAAGGCATTTATAATAAATAAAATTAAAAAACCACATTGCCGATGAAAAGTGAAGACTATAGGTACAATAATTATTATTTAATTAGAGCAAATTGAGATTAGCATGACAGAAGGGAGCAAAAAATAAATACAAATAAATAAATATGAGGTTGTTTCGTTAAGACATGGTTAACACGTGCTCTGTGGTTAACACCTAACTTATGCCAAAGTTTATTCATTTGTAATTTACAATGGAGTTTACAGATCTAATTATTATCCACCGTGGTGCAGGTGCATTTCCATGAAATAATAAACAACAATTTTAAACTTTGATGGTATGTTTTTATCTCATTTAGTACCTACCTACTTTACTATTTTTAAAACAGCTTTTAGTAAAGTGATATGGAGGGACTTAGAATTATTGTTTTATGTTTAAATACATTAAAATTTAAAAACACAAATAAGATTATGTGTAATTATTACTTAAATAACAAGGATAATGATAGAATTATGCTGAAATATTCGATTTCTGTTAAAAAAAGAAATATTTTTCCGATTGAAAGATTCCCGAAAGGTCAGGCTTTTTATTAACACTGATCTGCATAGAGGATAAGAGTTCCTCTACTCTGTGCAGGCGATGCGTCACATATCACTAACTTTCCTTTCAGGGCCCTATTAGCAACTTTTCTAAATTATAGATATTTTTGGTATATTTTAATATTTGTACACTAATATCGCACCCTGTATATTGATATGAACATTGTCCAGTAAAAATTACGGGTATCTTTTTAAAAAATAAGAATGTATTACCTTATACATATATTACCTTTTCATGGTGAGACAACTTTTGCGGTTTTTCTATGTCCAAGTATTTCGATTTGTCATCTTTTTTCAAGAGCTGAAATTATAAGCCGGTGCTATTACCTTAAAAATTGTAATCTCGCGGAAACTTACCTTTCTCAAGGACAACACTGAATACATAAAACATACTTTAACCCAGTACAAGCCGTTGGGTCTCTGGTAGATTCCTAATATGGGCGCTGGATTTTTATCTAATATCCTTATTACTAAAATTATTAATACTGAAGCTGAGACAACAAATATATCGGTTAATTCTAACATTGTAAGTTTAACTAAATTTTATTAGCTATTCTGTGTCGGAGAAAAGATAACATTGGCACTCTTAAACTTTATCGCACCTTGTTTAAGATAAAGGTCGATAGGCTTGTGTCTCAAATATTGCAAATGTTTTGGTAATACAGGTGATAAATTAACTTCCACATGTTGGAGTACCAGTTGCGGATACATAAAATTTAAGTAACCTTCTGTAGATAAGATTAGATCTTACATTTTTCCAGTAGGATTTAGAAACTGGAAACAATAATGCAATAATATACGCTAAGTGAAGGCTCTGGGACAAAAAAGGAGATAAATCGATTTTCGTTTTAATTAGATTATTACAGATAAAGGTTTAGGAAGGACATAAAATAATTTTTTAGATATATCGTTATTTACATGAATATTTCAGTCCAATTCGGATATAAATCTTATACTTATTTAACCAAATGTTAAACAAATAATACTAATCTAAAAAAAACTGCTGCCTCTCCTGAACAATTTACATATTGTTGCTTATCCCCTACTTGCACTAATTATTCTTCGACTTGCAGATTAAGCAACCCCCTTTCATTTAAATCTCCGATGGTCTTGTGGGACTCTTAATAGGTTTTTTAATGTCACGGCTTAGTACTGACTCGCCGTATAATTACAAAAAAATGTACATTGAATACACTTTATCTATAGCGTTTCTTGTGATTAATATTAAAATGTCACAGCTGCTTCTGTTAATATATTTTAAAAAACTGGAAATTCCCGAAGTGTAAGTATATGGTTGCTGTTCGTAAAAAGCATTTTCATACCAAATTAATAAAGAAGGGCGTACCTTAAAATCGTAGTTTCATTTTGACCTTATTATATCATTGAAAGCTGTAAGCAATGAGTTTTAGCACAGAATAAATAGCTACGCTAGCGTAGCTATTTATTCTGTGGTTTTAGCAACGAATTTGTGTAGTTGGATATTCCAATATTGTTATCCTGAACAGGAAACTGTAATCTGTTAAAAAATAATAATCCAAAATATGTTACATTGTACAATTTTACCTTACAATTAGAAGAATGCAATTTTATACACATGGTAAAGGATTTTTAAGATTAATTTCAAAAGAATGAGAATACATATATGGTAAACGAATGACAGCGTAACTTGGATTTCCTATTTCCTATCCATTTTTTAAATCTTTTTGTTTTTTTTTAATAGCAAATCAAGATGCAGCATCTCTTTCTACACAATTTCTCAACAGCGACCTACTATTAGTCAGCAGTGAACTATTTACCTTTGGTACAAAGTGCCAAGATAACATTTACGAAAAATATTTACGTAAACAGAAAATATTACGCTATAAAATTTGTAATGCAAATAAAAAAAATATATGCCGAAACCCGGGATCGAACCAGGGACCTTTAGATCTTCAGTCTAACGCTCTCCCAACTGAGCTATTTCGGCGGTTGTGGTGGTTGACGAATATATGTTTAATCACGTTATCAAATAATACTTTATATAAAAAAATCTTGGAGCAATTAAGTTAGGTACATAGTACTAGTTTGATAAATATTAGGCGCATTCACCCCTAAAAACATCTACGCAAGATCATGGATACGGCATATACACATTTACAAAATGCATGTTTAAGACTTATTTACTCAATTGTCTCAACTACCCCGCTTTTAACTACGCCTCTGGAATATTTCAGTAGGTTCTTATACAGGGTCAATCCTAGGAAAGTTGCCTTTGGCAATGGTTTACACTCATCGGAGAAGAGTTTACCTCTTTTTTTTCTGGAAACTGGTCATTTGGTTTGCCCCTCGCTAGGATCGGCCCTGTTTGTCATACGATTATCGGAAAATGTTCAACGAAGGGAACAAATGTTTGATCTTTTTGGCGAAGAACCAAATTAGACACTGCCAAAAAAAGTTTGAATTACATTACGGGGAAATGTTGTACCCATTTCATATACAGGTACAACGCGTTCAAGCCTTACAGTCACACCCCAACTGAGTTCAGTTTTGTGAGTGGCTTCAAAAACTTCATTCTGGTTATGGACGAGGGCACATTTAAGTACACTACCCATGTTTGGTCTGCTGAAAATCGCCATGCTTATAGGTAAATGCATTTTTCAAGATAAATTTTCATTAAATGTGTAGGCAGCTGCTATCAACGGTATTCTTGTAGGGTCTTTTATCTTGTCGGATCGCTTAAAGAGCGAAAGCTATTTGAAATTTTTGAAAAATCATCTTTCGTGTTTTCTAGAATGTCAAGAAAATAATGTTATTGGTTCACGATGGCGTTCCTAAACATTCCTTTCCGCAACAAATAATAGGAAAGTCGTGAAGGGCCAGCCGCGTGGCCTACCAGCCAGATTAAATTATCCCAAAGTTACTTTTACAGTCCTCCAATGTTTCGACAGTGAAAAATAAATTTCATACCAGTAGCATAAAGCAAATAAAGTACATTTAATACATCTATTTGTAAGAATAATAAATAATAATAATAGTCCTACAATGACGATTTTTACTCAACTTTCGAATATGTGCTACGAAGCCGTTTATAGATTATTTACGAGAGGGAAATTCCCACAAAAGTGGTATGGTATCGAATCTGTCATCCTTATGAAATAGAAGACGCGGCGAGCAGAAATCGGAATATATTGTTAATACATATCCTCAATAAAATCTAATTTTTATAATCGAAACTTTGTTAAAATTTTTGCGAGCGCACCGCTCGAGAATTAAATTATCAATCTAGAGTCGCATCCGCTCAGAACTCTGTAGCTGCAGTCTGCAGAGAAGATTGTAAAGGATAAGCTAAGCTCTCGGTAGCCCAAATCCCCTCAGAACTTTTTGTACCTACAGCGAAGATTCTAAGGGATAAAAACCAGGTACTCCAAGGAGTGCTTAGGCAAGGCAAAGCTTAAAGACAATGATATGGACACAAGAGTAACCATACAAGACGTACCCAAACAACAATTAATGCAGAAAAATAAATTGGAGCAGAATACCTCACCACCGATGGAGAACAACCGACTAGCGGAACGCTCTACTCCAGGCATCTGTTGTGTATGGTGTTTTGGGAAAGGTGTCAGACACTCCCGAGATCTGGAAAAAGTAAAACCGCTGCACAATCCTGTGCTACACCGAAAGGGACAAGAAAGTCAATAGATTAAAAGCCACTGTAGATAACGTACTACGTCAGTTCGTGTCTGCATATCTAAAGGCGGTTTTCCACTAAACGGACAAAACAAAACAAACTTGTGTCGAATAAAACAAAACTATAACTTTTCGCAAACTTTTTGAAGACTGGCGTGTTTTGCGACAGTTGGAGTTTTGTTTTTCGGGTCCCGCTCGAAAGCGGTCACATCAAAAGGTTTCGACGTGTTTTGAAACTCAAGTCTGTTTAGTGGAAATGGTCGTGTTGTGTTTTCTATTTAAGTGATCCAACCCAATATCTATATTGGCGTTTTCTTCTTCCCAAAAACAATATTTTAATCATTAATGAATTATAGCTATTAAAAAATATATACATATGTGTACGGTTAGTGTTTACTTGGCTAGGATACAAACTAACCAAGTAAACACTTTAACCGTACATATACCACGAATTCCATCGATGGATATCTGGGAAACCGCTAGAAGGATTTTTTTGAAATTGTGATGGCGTGATACGGACTATGGAGCCTACCAAGCCAAAATATTAATTAATAAAGGTCATCGTATTTCCGGTTATACCGGAAGTTGATACTAACTTTCTTATTTTAAATGGAACCCCCTGTATATTATTTTACAATTTAGGGGTTTCCATTTAAAAATTTCGAGATTTCCACATATTCTGAACTTCATATTCGATAAATTTTTTTTGACCACCCTGTATAAAAACTGGAAAATTTTCATGTCAAATTCAAAGTAGGTCTTTCTCTAGAAAATGCCCAATTTGCACAAAAAAATAAACAGGGAAAACTAAATTTTGCTGACAGTCTGCATCTGTCAATTTTTGTTTAGAAATCGAAATATCTCGGAAACGGTCAATCCTAAGTATGGAGTGTGCTATATGTTTTCAACTTAAAAATGGATGATATTTCCAAAAATTCAATAATATATAGGGGGTTGCATTTAAAATAAGAAAGTATCGACCTCCGGTGTAACCGGAAGTACGATGACCTTGAAAATATTTTAACTTGGTGGGCCCCATGGTCCGTATCACACCATCACAATTTCAAAAAAATCCTTAGAGCGGTTTCCCAGATATCCATCGATAGAGTTCAAGGTGGGACACTCTGTAGACACACTTTTTTTCAAAGGACTTCAGTATAAACCAGCCATAACTAAGAATAAAAAAATTTTCTCTAAACATGTTGGCTGGTTATTGGAAAAATGTGTTCTCACTTCCTCGCGACAACCATTGGAAAAGGACTGAAAACAAAAACAAAACTCGAACAAAATGTAGCCCGCTTGATGGAAACAAGAGTTTTGGGTTTGTTTCAGTTTTGTTTTTGTTTTGTTCTAGAAAACACAAACAGAACATAAATTCAACTGTCCGTTTAGTGGAAAACCGCCATAAGAGTTTTGAAACAAACTGCATAATGCAAAGTAAATTGGTATTCGTTGATCGACTTTTCATGAATTTGTACAGGTGAATATTTGGTTGCTAACACCGAAGTAGATATATTATGGTGTAACAATGGTTCCAGAATTTTGCAGAAGTTGCAGGTTATAGTCATAAAATTTGATATATCTTATTTATCGGCTATATATCGGACAAAGCTTAGATTGATACTTAGAAATATTTAAATATACCAATTATAATTCAAAGTATTTTCGCGCGGCGCGCTTGCCTTATCGGTATAGTTTTTTAAAATTTAATCGCGCGAAAGTGGGACGGTAAACTCACCGTTCGGCTTCTATCAAAGTGTGTACTTAATAATTTTAAGTGTACAAATTTTACTCATAAAAGAGAAAAGAGGCATATCGCATATCAATTGTTATTACTATCATCTGCCATCAAAATGTTCAATGTATTAGGAACAAAGTGGATCTTGTTGAATCTTTTTTAGTTGCAAATGACGTTGACATATTCTGTATGTCAGAGCACTGGTTATCAAAAGATCAGATTACACTGTTTAAAATTCAGGGATATAATTTAATTAGTATATTTTATAGGACAAATTATAAAAATGGAGGGGTTGCAATATACTCATCAGAAAAAATATATGAACTTTTGTATTAAGCAATCTTGTACATTTGATTGTAGTTTGTATCTACAGGTATCCTAAAGAAAATGTAAATTTATTTTTATCTGAATTGAATATATTTCTAGAAAAATACATTGAGAAATTTATTTACACATATACTGTGTTGTGTAGAGATATCTAGATATTGACTACCTAGTTAATACCATATTTAGAGATGATATCCACGATATTATCAACTTATATGGCTTTGTGAATCATATAGATAGGACAACAAGATGCACTTTGAATTCTTCTACTGCGGTAGATTATATCTGTACTATTTTTGACCAAAATGTATTTGGTATGTCTTCAGATGTTATATTTAATTGTATATCTGATCACTCTGCGCAAATTATAAAATTACGATGCAACTGAGAGTTTCATAATGACAACATTAGTAAAAGGGTTTTTAGCAATTATAATTATTATACCTTCTTTGGGTACTTAAGTAAGGAATATTGGAATGACATATATCAATGTATTGATGTTAATCAAGATTTTTATTGTTTTATTAATATATTGAGGTATTACATTGATATATCCTTTTCTATAACTAAAATTCAACAAAGTAAATGTCGAAGTAAAATGTGGCTAACGACAGGTATTAAAGTATCATCTGAAAAATTAAAAATGCTTTATAAGAATATGTGCACTACAAAAAATGCACAACATACCTATTAAGTGCTATAAAAAATATAAAAAGGTTTATAAAAAAGTTATCACAACTGCAAAAAAAAACTACACAATGATAGAATATATCAATCCTCTAATAATAAATGTATGGCTGCATGGTCCATAATAAATACCTGTTTAAATAATACAAAGACAAATAATGACATATCTCAAATTTTTCTTAACAACACTATAGTAACTGATAACAAAATTATTTTATCGCCGATTCATTTAATGATTATTTTGTTGGAATACCATCGAAAACTATTGTTAATTCTCAAATCGATAATGCTAATATAAATAATTTTGCTTCAATAAGCCAAACGTTTGACACAATATTTTTACGACCCGTATCAGAAAATATAATACATAATACAATCATGAGTTTAAAAAAATCTAATTCTACGGGTACTGACTTTATCTCTTATAATTTGCTAAAAAATTCTGCTAATTACATCTTATTAACATTTTAAATTAATATGTCACTAGAAGCAGGTGTATTTCCAGACACATTCAAATTAGCACGCATAGTACCTCTGCATATAAAAGGAGCCAACGACAATATAGCAAATTACCGCCCTATAGCACTTCTTAGTTCTGTCTCTAAAATCCTTGAGAAAGTAGTATTTAATCAGATTATAAATTTTTTAAACGGTCAAAATATTTTGCATAACTCCCAACATGGATTTAGAAAAAAAATACGCAGTCAGCTATACTTTACTTTATAGACAATTTATATAAATCTCTAGATGAAAATAAAAAATGTATCGGCTTGTTTATGGATCTTAACAAGGCTTTTGATTTAGTCAGTCATGATCTGTTGAAGGAGAAGATTTTGCGTTGTGGATAGGGATATTTTCATATTTGCTTAATAGGAAACAGATAGTTGACATAAATGGTTATTACTCCGAAGAAGCAACTGTAGATATTGGAGTACCCCAAGGATCAATGTCAATGATCTTCCGAACACTGTATCATGTGTAAATAATTTAACTATGTTTGCTGATGATAATACTTATTTAGTTAATGAATCGTGTGTACGGGATAGTGTCACGACAATGCAGGAAATGATTATTCATTTTAAAAACTGGTTTTCTGTAAATAAGTTGTGTCTTAATTATTAAGACTTAATACATTAAAAACGGTTTTCATAAATTTTACTCTTCGGACATCTGTATTAAATGAGTCGCATCTTTTGAAAATTGATCATAAATCATAAATCCATAGCTTAGGTTGAGCACACTAATTTTCTTGGATTATACATAGACAATAAATTAAATTGGAAAACACATATAGATAATCTTTGTAATGAGCTCACATCAATGTTTTATGCGTTATTTAGATTAAAATCTGTCACTAACAAAACTCTTATATTCTTCTATTATTCTCAATTTGTTGCTCGTATGCGATATGGTATTATATTTTGGGGTTCTTCTAGATATATTAATAGAATATTAAAAATATAAAAAAAGCTATTAGACTTTTAGTTAGCTAAAACTGTTGACTCTGTCCTGTCTATTTTTCTACGATGTCTTAATGTAAGTTAAATATAATTTAAATCAGTTTACAATCAATGGAGATTTTCACAATTATAGTACACGAGTCAGATCATCGCTAGTTGCCCCTGGGCATAACTTGTCACTATACGAGAAGAATCCAATCTATGTTGGTATTAAGTTATATAATAAGCTTTCCCCAGAAATAAAAAAAACATACAGAGTATGTAGTTGTTCAAAAAACAATGAAAAAATATCTATTAGAGAACGTTCATGAATTTCTTAGATATGCGTAAATTGTTATAATTGTACCCCACTAAGTATTTTATTTATTCGTTTTCTCTATGTTTTCAATATCTCTTTTAACGAATTGTTTTATTTATTTGCTATTTTATTTCTCGTTTTAATATGTGCATACTACCGATTATTGATGTTGTAATATTTGTATTTTGACTTTTCCTATACTATATTACATGGTCTACTGGAATAAAAATTATTATTATTATTATTATTATTATTATTATTATTATTATTATTATTATTATTATTATTATTGTTATTAAAGATGTATCTAAGGTAATTATAAATGTAGTGAGTATTGTTGTATTCTCCTCTCTCATTCTCTCATAGTGCGGATTTTTTGTGCACATTTTCAGATACAAGAACGCCTCTGCAATACGGACTCATGTCTCATGTGCATGTGGTTCATAAATCATTTAATTTTTTTATAATTTACAACCGACTGTTTAAATTATTGTTAGTCGATTAATTATTTCTTAAAAAATTGTTACTCGTGCAGACTTTTTTTTTGTTGTTCCCTTGGATATCGATGGCTTTTTCGGACCATTAGAGTGGCTATACCCGTACTTTGAAAACTCCATAACGGAATCCCTACCAACGTCTCGGAAATCAATCGAGTATCGGTCCAGGAGATCCAGTATCAGTTGTGCGCTGGAAACTAATAACTTATCAGTTTGATAAGTACCCAGATAGTTTTATTATATTTTCCTTCTAGACTTTTTTGTTTTTTTTTTGCAAATATTTTTACCAAACTCAGCGACATATTTTGTGTTTTTCTATTAAAAATTGCTGACATATAATTTTGTTTGCGATATTTGTTCATTTACAATACTTCGTATAGCACCTTTTAAACACTATTTTTTTTTGTATTAACGTTATATTATACATAGCATATCATATGTAATATTTAATATTGTAAGTTGTTTTAATTTTTATGTTCGTGGACTTGGAATAGGTATTTATTCTTTCAAAACACATTCCCAGTTTATGTATCACATGCAAAAACCAGGTTTTACTTATACATATTTTTTTGATGTGTTCCATGGAACGCTGTAGATATTTGTACTTACAATAATTAGTGTGCAGGTCATTTATTTTGAATTAATAAATTGGTAGTATATATTATAACAATTAACATTTAAAAAATGTATGTTTGGTCTGCGTTTAATTGTTTTTGCAAACATGGATGGTATCAAAATAACTAAACGGTTTCCTACAATTTTCATTCTTACCCATTATTTTAGATTTGAAAAATAGCCTTTATAAGAATTATAAATAAAGAACAAATAACTTATGACCTTTTGCATTTAACATATTTGTTTCCTTTGAAATTGGATTGTTAGGTATCTACATTTATATTTTAATTATGGGACATAGAAAATTGCTATTTATTATTCGGAGTACCTACTTTATGAACATGATAACCGCTGCTATTACATTTCCTGTTAAATTGCGTGATATGCTGAACTTGCTGAATGGATGATAATTTCCGTTATGCTTTATAAATATTATTGCATGACAATAGCCAAACGAAAACTTCAGGCAGGGCTAATGATTTTGGCAAAACGAAGTGAAAACTGTGGGATTGGTAGTGGCACTGAGTAGTACTTTCAATTCCAAAGCAAAAACTGTTAATGTATGAAAAAAAGTTGTAATTTTGTCATCACAAATTGCTTTATTGTTACAATTGATTCTGAGAATTTTACGTTTTTGAAAACTGCGCCTCTGCTAATTGGAAGCGTCTCCATGGGGTTAGGGTTTTGAAAATGATGTGGTTATTATATTGACCCTAAGGTCATTTGAAGAGTCCAGGACATTATAATTTTCATAATTTTTTCAGAAGTTTGGTGAAACTTATTACGCCCTTTGTATCGTCTGATGTAACAGGGACTTTTGACGCCAATCATCTCATCTTAGCGGCTTGACAGGAAAATTTTAGAATGTGTGGTTAATTTGTCATCATTCCGCGCGGTGCAGTGCTGTATTGCATGTGCGTTAGTTTTGTCTGGTGCACCTGAGACACCTGTTGGCGGCAATCTGGGCTTCCTCGTGATTTGGCGGGAAAATATTCGAAAGTGTGATGAAATCCGCTAGCGCCTTCCTGTGCGGTCGGAGAGGTGTAATGCTATGTCTCATGCATCGTCTGATACATCTGGAACGGCTTGGCGGCAATTGCGACGTCTATGTGGTTTTGGTAGGAGAATTATGGAAAGATCTGCGAAAAAGTGGTTTCTTGCCCTGGCTCATCGAAGTAAGTTATCTTTGAGGATTTATCTGTGGTTAATTATTGGTTAATTATTGGTAACTGCGCCCTGCGTGGATCCTGTTGACTGAAAACATTTGGAAACTTGGGTGAAAACTGAGTGTCTTCGGATTTCTATTATTTGGCGAGAATTGTGATAAAGTTTTTCGAAATATGGATGGAATTTCCTGCGTACTATGACAAAATATACAGGGTGTTCCACCTAAGAGGGATTGTTCTGTAACTCTGTAACTGTAAAGTTTATAAAAAAATGGTTTTAATAAAAGTTGTCTGGAATCATATGGGTCATGTAAAGAAAATATTTTTAACTTTACAGAATGTTCCATTTCACGTGGACTCTACATAACTTTGTTATTTTAAATGGAACACCCTATATATTATTGAGTTTTTGAATTCCTTGGTTAATATCAGGTAGAGTTTGTTAAATGTACATGGTGTTTAAAACTTACCGTTTTCGAGATAATCAGTTGTTTTTGAAAAAAATCACGATTTCAGCTCTCTAAATAAGGCTAGATAGCGTCTAAACCGTAAAAGTTAGAAACCTGCAGTTTTCACAGTTCGTTCTGGCATAAATTACTCTATTTTGTCATCTGTGAGCAAAACGTGTACGTTATTCTCGGAAATACTGAGACCTACATTTAATAATATTAGTCGAAAAACTTCTTTTTTTTCAAATTGTATGATCCATATTAATTGTCATGGGTGAATGCAAAATTGAATGCCCTTTCGACTGGTATAAGGTTGTCCATCGTTATCTCTAACAGTTTCTCAGAAAAATCAGGTTTTTCTAAAGTCCGAAAAAGTAGCTATGTAACAGCGTCAATAAGGCCTTGCAATTGTATTAGTACAACGTTGATACATAGGATTTTACAAAAGCACAGCACAGCACATCCTTATCGCATTCAATTACACCAAAAGTTACTAAAAGTAGACTTTCAGCGGAGACTGGAGTTTTGTCAGTGGGCACTTGAGATGTTAAATCAAGATGATGATTTTTTTTAAACGGGCCATGTTCTCCGATATGGCAACTTTTCATAAAAATGGAATTGCCATTATTATAACACAGTAAATCCTCATAACTCATAATCAATGATGGAACGTTGAACGTGTGGGGAGTTTTGAGAACCCATGTCATTGGACCATTCTTTTTTGACCAGCTGGAGCAGTTTATTTAAACTTTTTAACAAACACTCTAGAAGATTTGTTAGGCGACATTCCTTTAGCGAAGAATGTGGATGTAACATGATGGTGCTTCATCTCGCAATACCACTGCGGTTCGTCAGTTTTTACACGAAACTTTTCCCAGCAGATGGATTGGGCGCGGGGGACCAGTGAGTTGGCCTTCGGGGTGTCCAGATATGATAAGTTGCGACTTCTTTTTATGGGGATTTATAAAAAGTAAAGTTTACCACCACCACCAACTACCGCCGAAGATATGTGGCAGCGCATAACAGTACCATTTAAAGAAATTACGTATACTCTAGACATGCTGATCAATGTTGAACAGTCTTTTAAAAACCGAATTCGTTTGTGTATTAATCAAAATGGAAGACACTTCGAGCGATTGAAGTAAATAAGCGGTCTATTCCTCTCCTTGTTGTGTTCCGAGTTTTAGTTTGTTTCATTTTGTGTGTTGTTTTAGTTGTTGTTAGTGGTTTACTTCTGTTTGTCAAACATGCCAGTAAATACTGACACTGTCAGTCCCAGCTAAAATGATAAAATGTGAGAGAATAGTGGTTTTGCAAAACCTTGACACTGTTACATGGCTACTTTTTCGGACTTTAGAAAAGCACCTGATTTTTCTGTAAAACTGTTAAAGATAAGTATGGACAACCTTAACGGGAAATAGCTACATTGAGCTGAGATGTAAAATGGTTAAACATAATTAAGGTCGAAGTACAGGAAAGAGAAAATAGAAGAGTAGATTTAGTAAATAATCAGCATGAAGAAAATAAAAATATAGGTACCTACTATAAGAGATATTAAACCTATTAAAAAAGGCTGAGAAAGGTGAAATATTTTTGAATTTTTTTAAATTTAGTTTAACTTTATGCAAAAATATTAAATTATTTTTGTTTATACCTTTGTTAAACAAATTCTTATTTTCTCTGTGCCTATTTTATTTCCTTTTAAAGAAAAGTAGGGGCAAAGCTTTTTACTACATAATCAAAAATGTAAATATAAATTTTATTGTTTTATTTATTTATTTTGAGAAATAGATCATTTTATCTTGACGAAAATTTATTGTAATACTGAATGACGGTAGATGTAGGTATGTACATCAGAAATATTTCTCTTCAATCTATCACTGATATTGTCATATTTAAACAAACATTAGGTATATTATTTACTAGTAGTTTATGGAGCAATTTTTTTCCAATGATGGTCACTTTCCATTTTCCCTGATGATCATAATAGCCAAATGAGAATAAAACATTTTTATACTTAATTAAAAAGGGCTCTAATTTATTCCATTACAACTTATATGTAGATCATTTATTTGCTCGTTTCATATTTTCTATTAAGATGTTAATTAATTAATGCTACATATATATTTTTTGCATTCATTTTAAGTTACAAATCTAACGGATATAAAAAACTAGGACTAATTTAAAACTTGCACGAGTGACTTTTTCTTTGTCGTTGATTTTTTTCCACCTGCCACTCGCGTCATTGTAACCGTCACCGCTTGGATGGCAATAAAAGGCAGCTATGTTCCAAAGTGGAATTAAAATTAAATAAATAATTTAATCAAGTGGCATGCTACAAATTCACTGCTGAGTGTATTTGTTATTGTACGCTCCACTCTAGAAGAAAAGGCGCCAAAAAAAAGCTTCGCGTTTCATTATAATGGCGCGTGTATTGATCGAGTTGTCTACTAACGCATATGATTTTTCTTCAGAATCCAAAGGCGCCACAATTTTCAAAGTGAAAGAATGTGTGGTGTACAGTCAGTAATTAATACTAATTATTTGAAATTTGCCTCCAGGACATTCAGAGCAAATCTTTTGACAACTACCTGGGTTGTCCCCTGACTACGGCCTTGTATTATTGTAATTTAAGTATTCAACATGTTCGTTCGCGTGCTAATACGGATGCTGTTAGGTCAAGTACAGACAATTTTTGTTTGTAACTTAAAAAACTACATGTATCCTAACCATTTATCCTATCCAAATAACTTATCTCTGATCGTATATTAATTTTGCAGTTAGCACCAGTACACTAAATTTGAAATAGTATCTACTAAAATGTAATAAAAAACTAATATATGTATAGTTAAACTACTGTCCTTATCTGTCTGTGTAGATAGTGTGGCACGGTGTTGGGTTGGGTTGCATGAATTTTATTACATAAGCGTTCCACTCATAATGTTATGGATAAATTAGCAATAATAATAGATAAATGTTTCATGTTGTAAGTGCTAGATATTTTCACATGGATTTATAAGCTCAAAGGATACCTACTTAAGATATTTTACAACTTTTATTAAGGTAATTTTGCTCTAAATAAATGTTTAGGAAACCACCTCCGTAGCGCAATTCGTACCAGGAGTTCGAGTGTGATCTTTTGGTTGGATACTCAGGATGCAGTCCCCAAGCAACCCTGAAAAAATCATCCTGTTTGTATTTTTTTTTATAAAGTGACAAGTGACATCTTTACTGGATTACCAGGCATAGAACGGTTTAGAACTTATAATAACTTCTTATCATAGGAGAGACAACTGATGAACGGTTTAGCTATTTGGACCAAATACATGTCTTGAAACTGGGTGAGATATAATCTACAAAATATATGTCATATCTTAAATTTTATTGCTAACAATTGACTACTGTCAGAAAACATTGATTTCTACCTATTGGCAGAAAGTAACCTATCAATCTGCAGTAATGTTTTGTGCCAGTAGACATTTAATGTCTTTTTATTTATATGACATACTTTGCAGGTTATATCTCACTCTTAATATTATGCTGTTTTAATCCTGGTTTATTTATACTGTAAAATAAAAAAATAATAACTTTAATGTTTTGCGCTTTTTCTAATAAACGGATAAATCGACTTATTTCTTATATTGCTGATAACAACAGACATTGAATTGCTTATAAACTGATAATAACTTTTTTATTTGCAGTTATTTCTCTAAATCAAGCAGTCTAATATTTTTAAAAAATTATAAAAAAGTCCAACAACAAATAATAAATGAAGTGATTATTAACAAATGTCCAAGGATATTTAATCAAAAATCAAAACCTTTTAAAAATTCTAAATTAAAAAATAATAATAATATGAATGAAAAACCTTAAATGTGTTCTTTTAGGAACCGATTATTTTCGATTTAGAAGACATTTTGTTAGATTTTTCAATGATCTTTGATGTAAAGTCAAATTTTTGTCAATAAGGGCCAGGTAAACCATTATAGAATATTGATTAAAAAAATCTCTTTGGGATTATGTACCTCCATTAATTGCACAGCTCCACAAAGAAAAGTCTTGTGCAAATGATCAGAATACATTATTCCCATGTATTTTGAGCCGCTGAATTCGAATCCAATGTCACAATTGCTTCAGCAAATCATCAGAATTCTCGAACATCAAACGAAACAATGCTTTAAAAACCCACAAAATCAACAAGTCAGTATTTAAAATCCAGGTATGATTTGTCGGCGGCTAAAACTAGTGGCCAGATCTTATATTCCCACGTATTTTGACAATCTTGATGTCAGATTTGGCCCATAAGGTCACAAATCCTTTCTAACCTTAAAAGAAATTTAAAAATTAACAAAATTAATAAATCAGCTTCTATGATCCTAGTATGATTTAACAGCGATTGAAAATTGTTGTCTGATCTATGTATTCCCATGTATTTTGACTCGCTGAATCCGAATCCGATGTCAGAATTGCACCATCAATTCATCAGAATTTTCTAACCTGAAAAAATAGCTTAAAATCGCTAATATTCTCGAATTTTAGAGTTTTTAGAATTTAGAGGTGTCGAATCATAAACGAATAGAAATCGTATAACACAAGCTCTAAATCGTACCGCTCGTACTGCCATTTGGACGGCCCTGTAGGAATTTTTATTATTTTCATACTACACCTTAGGCTTTGGTAGGATTTATGCTTGTTTAATAATCCTTTTTGCGTTTATAACTGAATACCTTAGGCTATGTTAGTTTTAAAGCCTTTCTGTTCATTTATAACTGGGCGCCAAAATTTTCCACCAGGCGTTGAGGTCTCTATGGGTATCACTGAATTTATGGGAATAATATAATTTGACCTTATGGACCAAACCCATATAAAGATCTGACCACTAGTTTCAGCTGCTGATAAATCATACCTGGATTTTAAATGCTGGTTTGTTGATTTTGTGGGTTTCTAAGCATTTTTTGATGTTAGAAAATACTGGTGATTTGCTGGGGCAATTCTGACATCGGATTCGAATTCATCAGCTCAAAATACATAGGAATTCTTCTAGTCATTTGCACAAGACTTTTTTTTTGTTGAGCTGTGTTATGAGTCTTAAATGCGTGTCGTAGGGACTTGCACCATTATCTTTGTGAGTAGAATTGAATTCTTTGTTAATTGTTTCAGGGCACTCATTACAATTAAAATTAATTGATTTTTAATAATTTTTTATGAATGTTTAAATTCTAAATTTTATACAAGGATTACAAATACTGCATCCCACATCACCCTTATATTTTTTACAAATAAAGATGTCCCTGTATTTTTACTGTAATTAATGATTTTAGTACATAAAATTCTCTTCAATTGGTCTCTTTTAAAAATAGAATTCATATTTCAATAAAAATTGCACCCAAATGTGTTTACACGTGAGTGGATAAAATTTTGAACAATTGCTGTTGCAGCATCGGGTATGTCAAATGATTTTATTATTTAAAAACACAAATTAATTTTATTAATAATTAATAAAGGCAAGAACATTTAAATTTGCCGATATAAAATAGGTGTGATAAAATTCCATTTACATATTTCTTTCCTTGCGAAAGTTTTTGTCCGTTTTTATCACGCCGTCATACCGGTCGCATTGTGCGAGGTCAGGTTTTACAGTGGACCAGTTTCCAGTGCCGTGCAGAAGTGTATTCTTAAATCAATTTCGAACACTGACCTTTTTGATTTTTTTCTTTACAAAATTGTATTTGTAAGGGTCCCCTGAACATCCAGAATTTTTTGGATAACTTCTGAATCACCCTGTATATTTCTTGAAACAACAAACTGATATTATGCAAGCTTCAAAGATTCTGTTTTAAAAAATTAAATATTTGATTGCACAATAACACTTTCAATGTTTTTTTCTGAAGTAGAGTGATATTTCTCTCGAAACGCCAAGCATCGATACCATGACAAGGCAACCAAGCCGGAAAGTTTTAAACCGTTTGTTAATTAAAATACTTATTTCATTTCTCTTAAAAAAAATGATAATAGTGATCACATTTCACCTAATTCACACTGTTCTGTGTCTGTTATTGTATTTATTGTTGGATATTAATAGAATTAAGATAAACATCTCGAATGTATGTTCTGTTCGATCAACATTAAGTAAGTACGTTAAAATAATCATAAATTATAATGTGAATATAAGCTTAAATATTGTAATGAAAATAAGTAACGTATTTAAAAAAATTACTAATCAAGGAACAAATGCAGATTTATATAATATTTTCAATAGCTAATATTTTAAAAGTTTTTTTTGTAATAATAATCCGATATTATTATGTTAAGACGAATGCATCTCTTTGTCTATTAGTTTCAAAGGAAATGTCAGTAGAAACAAGTGATACACCCTGTACATATAAAAATCCTAGTGCAGTGTACAAAATATATACCCACCACCACGTAGTCACAGCTTATATATTATTAAGCTGTGACCTAGTGACAGACTTATATTATAGCTTAAACTGATACGTACGAATTTCAATACTTTTTTGCGATTATCTAATATCTAAATGATTTTTGCGAATTGTTCAAACCTGGAGTCGGAGTTTAATTATTGCGAAGTACGCCCCTGTGTATAAAATACACCCCATCTAGTGCCGTTCGACCCGTCACACCCTATTCCGCATAGAGGCCAGTTTAGAAAGAAAATGGTAAAGGCCGCCGTTTCGAGTTTCGCCATTGCCGTAGAAATGTGTTCTTTATGAGGCACCGCTTTATCTCAGGTAAATATTTACTTAGAATAGTGATATAATATGGGACTTGTAATATCGTCACAGTCGCAAACTGTTCCACATCAGATGACACTTTTTCAGTCGTTCCGCGGATCACGTAACGATAACGAACGCAACTGATAGAGAAAGATCGGATGAACGGGTAGAGAAAGATGGCTAATAGCTGCATTGGACGCGAAGCACGTGATTTTACGAGACACGTGAAATTTTTCGGCACAGGACCGTCTCCTCACTATTTTATAATTTGTAAATAACTGCTGCGTTCAAGGTGTACCGTTTGTATTACAAAAAATCTGTGGAGGGGTGAGTTACTCTTACAAAAATAGTAAGCAAGTGATTTTAAGTGACGTGTGCAATTTTCCAGCGTTGAATCGTCTTCTAACTATTTATAATTTGCAAATAATTGCTACAAACAGGGTGTTCCGCCTGTATTTCTTAAAAACTGAGGAGGGGCAAGTTCCTTTTTGAAAAATCATTGAAGATAGTTCATACAACGTTTTTCTTATTAACGTTGTGTTTGCGGGAGACAGAGTGTTGAGGTTATTATTTTGGAGAGAAATTTTATTAATTTTCTTTAAGGCTGGCGTTTTATAGACTCTTAAATCGAACTTTTAGTAAGACATTGATGGAACAAGTAGATTCATCCAGGAAGTGACGAAGCTTAACATTAGACTAGAGACTAGAGCAACATCCTTTAATTTTTCACATTGAAAGATCCCGGGGAAATGTAAATATCATAAAATATACCTTTCCTGTTTTGTCCAGCAAATTTGTAAAGATACTCAATAATTGTGATTAATGCATGTGCTAATAGTTTCCATTTTCCAAAAAGCATTCTACGGAGTCTGATTATGTTTACAGTACCACATGCGATTTTCTGTATGTTCAACAGCCGTGCAAAATTCAGGAAACGTAAGATAAACATACGAGGCAAAAACATGTTTTTTTTTCCTTATTTTGAATGTTGGTTATCTTATACCCTGAAGAAAACTTTTTATTTTCTAAAATACTGGCTAAAAAATGTCAAAATTTGTAGGCGAATAAATATCAACTGTGTATAAAGAAACAAGCACACCATTTTATTCCTAACAGTAATGATAAAAAAGGTATACTAGTTGGAAATCAATAAGATATTCATTTTTCGAGAAAAATGGAGGTAAAATTCTTTACTCACAAAAACAGAAGAAGTACTCACTATAAATACTATGGATTCAGTATAATTTGAATTCTCACATGATATGAAAACAACTTTGACAACAATTTTTGACATGAAGTCGTACTATCAGTAAAGTTTAAATGAATTGGCTGATATACATTGTATATGGACAATGTAGATATAATAATTTCTGATATAAGTTCCTCATTCCAATACTTGCTGTACAAACTGTTGCTGAATTCAATGTTTTAAAGTCTATATAGGACATTAAGAGCACAAATCTCTTTCAAAATATTTTGTACAAATTTTTGCTCCAAATAATGACTTCTGCAATCCGGTTTCATTTACTGCGAAGAGTCGTGTAGTAATAAATCTACACCATAGTCATGAATGGATTGACGATAATCCAAAAGCAACTATTGTCTATGTATATACCATGCCCAACATCCATTTGTTGTTAATGTCTGGACTAAAATTATTGGATGGATTGGATTGCAGCTGTAAATTGGCCTGCTAGTTCTCCAGATCTGAACCTTTTATATTTTTATTTTTGGGAATTCATGAAAGGCAAAGTTTGTGTTACATTCGTACAAACTCGACAGGAACTAAGGACACGAATTGTGGAGTGTTGTTTAAGGCATGACAATCATGGATGTATCTTACAGCATTTGCTATTTTCGTTACAATTTTGTTGTTCAATTTTTTGTAACAATTTTTGTTGTCAAATTTTACTGCAATCCATAGTAATATACTTTTTTTTGTCAATATATTTATATTTACCTCTTCCATTTCTGTCAGAGCCTTACACTCGGCTTTACATTATTTTTTTATCGAAAAATAACATACTATATCGATTTCAACTAGTATATCATTTTTTTAGGGTTTGCAAAGGTGTTATAATATAAGAAATTTTGACTTTTAATATATTTTTCCTTTAATTAAACTTTTAAATTAAACAATTTCCCTTTAAACTACCCCCCATCCACGCAATTACTATTGGAATAAAATGATTTGACCATTTTTCTTAAAAAGTTGATATTTATTTATGTACAAACTTTGGTACTCTTATTTTTAGCAGATTTACTACGTCCACTATTTTTCCTAGGAAAACTCAACCCCAGTTCTTTGTTAGTATAAATGGGACACCCTGTATATCGTATGTTCTTCTTACGTTGTACAGTCGCAATATTTTCATATCTTGGGTGAAGTAAATCATAGAAAAAATTTTTGCTATGGTTATTAAAAATTCACAACCGTAGCAAAATATATGCATTAAATAAGCGCCCAGTAAGTTGCCTTCTTACCACAACGAAATATGCTCTACTACAAAGAACTCACTTGCAGTAAGTAGAAAGTTTTGCTAGAAATTTTTTTATCTCAACCGAGTCAACTTATTAACACCAAGTAAGCAACTTATTTACACTAAACAAATGACTTTTAGTGAGTTAGATCGATATTTTGTTGCCCTAAGTATCTAATTACTTAATTGTAAGTGAGCTAAATTTAATTGCTGCTAATGAGTTAAACAATGTACTATACAGGGTGATAGTTAAGTACGTGCACAAACTTTAAGGGTGATACTTTGAGTGATTTTAAGCCAAAACGTGAGTCGGCAAATCCATAATTTTCGAGATATTGTGATGGAATTTAAGAAAGTTTCGCTATTTCTAAAATATCTCTGAATAAATTTAGATATAAAAATCCACTGAATTCGGATATAAATACACTTGCCAGTGGCGGAGTTACTTTTACTGAAAACCCCAGAAATTTGAAATCATTGGATATTTTGAAAATTAAATCGCTACCTGTAACTTCTTGTGGTGTTTTCAAGAAAAAGGATGTACTTCATTTTACTATTTTTAATTAATCATTATAAATTCGAAAAAATCAATGGCGTGAAATTTTGTGTTTTTTATTAGAGTGGTATGACCCAGGAAAAAGATTGTGCTAATTATTAATTTTTCGGACTTTTTATAATCATGTTGTAATTAAAATCGTACCCATATTTAGAAAAAAATCCTATGCTATGAACAATTTTAGTTAAATGAGTACCTAGTTCTAAAGTTGTTAGATTTAATGAAGTGCTTGTTAGCGTTAATGAAAATTAAAGAAAAGTAATAATTTGAAACTGGTTCATGGAAGACATCTTTTATTCTCGGAACCATCGTAAGGAGTAGAAGTCGTAATATAATTTTCAAAATATCCAGTGGTCTCTGAGATTTTTAATGAAAATAACTGCAAGTATCTCTGTCATGCAAATTAAGCGGATATTTACCTTCAATTATATAAATCATTATTCTTCTAACTTCTATTTGACCCCTGATTTTTTTTAATTTTAACCCCTCATTTATTAAATTATTTTTATTTTAAGGTGGCCATATCACTGGCCGAGAAATAGTCTTTCTGGCGTTTTTAGGTAGGTACTGAAATCTTGAAAAATAAAACGTGTAGAATAAAAGTAAGCAAAAAAATAAAATCCTTGATGTTCTGTTTATTCATTGTTACTATTTAAATTTACTCAAATAAAACAATAACTAAAAAAAAGCGTTTGTAAAACCTGCCTTTTTTTGTTATCCTAACCCCACATTTTAAGAATTATTTTCACGTACTTATAAATAAAAGTAAACAATTTTATATGTAGGACTAACCAAGGAAATGTTATAAGAATATTTACATGTGGAGTTATAAATAAAAAAGTTAGTATTTTCGTAGATTTCAGTACCTAAAACCTTGATAGTTTGGTCGTTTTTTCCACCTGTTTATTCGTTTTACTGCGGCATCTTTGAAAATACTCAGATGGCATGACATAACATTCCTATTACCAGATAAGCTTTAGATTATTCAGTTATTAAATGTTTGAAATTATTTGTCTCTGTGGAAAACACTATTTAAAGAATTCCAACTCACTCAAAGAATTGCCCTTTAAAGTTTGTGCACATATTTAATTAACATAATTTACAAACTAATTGAATGTCAGTGACGGCTGGTGCAAGGGGGCCTTGAAATTTTCATAGTAGGAAAATTTTATCTATCTACCCAATTAAATAGATTAACCTTATGAACTCATTAAAAAGAAAATGTTAGATTTGTAATGTGCAGTCACCGACTCGATTTGCAAAATTCGCTTGCAAAAGCTGCTGAATACGTGTGCTCCTCCTAGCTCGCCTCTGCATCTGTAAAATGTTTACAGCGGTGGTCATGGTTACCGTCGCGTAGCAGTGAAGCAGTGAAAGACGGAACGGGAGTACTGCATATTTATTACGCAGTTTGGGCTCTGTTTAGTCCGATCGTAACCAAATAATAGCTATTCCCCGCTTTTTTTCTTAATAAACGTAATTTGTTCAGATGTGGTATAAAATTTTGTTACTTACATAATGTTTCTTGCGTTTTTTTTTTTAAATTTAAAAGTTTAAATTGATTGTAGCACTTGCAAAAGTCAATGGTGCGAGAAATGCCAAACTTTAGTGAAAAAGTAAGAATAGAAAAGTTTATTTCGGACAAAAGCAGAAGAACGGAACTTCACTATAAAACATAATGTTGAATACATTTTCTCTATATTTAAATAGTAGGTACTTAAAATAAAACCACTCAATTATATTTGATTTTTTTTTTCAATACTTTGTACCTAAATTTTTCCGCCCTCCCTGGTGAATATGCGTAACGACAGTACTATGAAAATGAACAGAGATGGCTTCTCCCATGGTGCGGCTAGCTTTTGGACCGAGTTAATTCATGGTGCGTTGGCCACTGGACTGGAGCACGAAGTTTCATGCTACTTGGCACTGGCTAAAGTATTCAAGACGCCGCACAGTGGGAATTTTTGGTATATCTATGGACAAAATTCTTGTTACAAAAGAATTTTCATCCAATCGTAGCAATTTTTTTTTTAAATACTCGCAAACGTCTGTATTTTAAGCAGGAATTGCGGAAATTTCGATATTCTTAAACCCTAAATTTTGGCAAGTCATCTTATGCCCATTCACGCGATTCGCGTATTTGAACTCTGTGCATATTTTTGGACAAAAAATTGCTGCGATTGCATGAAATTTGTGGACCTTAGAGCTTTCTGTCCAAAAATATGCGCAGAGTTCAAATACGTGAATTACGTGATTGGGCATAAAATGACTTACCATAATTTAGGACTTAAGAATACCGAAATTTCCGCAATTCCTGCTTAAAGTACAGATGTTTACGGGTATTTAAAAAAAATTGCTGCGATTGCATGAATTTTGTGGATCCTAGAGCTTTTTGTCCAAAAATATGCGCAGAGTTCAAATACGTGAATTGCGCGATTAGGCAAAAAATGACTTGCTATAATTTAGGGCTTAAGGATATCGAAATGTCCGCAATTTCTGCTTAAAGTGCAGATGTTTACGAGTATTTAAAAAAATTGCTACGATTGGATGAAAATCCTTTTGTAACAAGAATTTTGTCCATAAATATACCAATAAATCCCACTGTGCGCCGGGGTACTCTGCAATGTTGTAAAGTGTTATCAAACATATAATTAAAAGAATATAAAAAAAAATACATACTGTGTATGTCTATATCTATATCTGACTATATTATCTAATTTATAGTTACACACGGGCAACCCTTTCATTTGATACCCATATCATGGGGGTGCATAAAAAATAACTGATCCGCCATCTTTGGGACTCCGCCAAATTGGATTTAGATTGACGTCACTTAGCTTACCATGCATTGTCATCCAAACTAAACTTTCTACCTTCCAAATCCAAGCAACAGAGGGCCTACATGACCTCTATGAATAGACGAATAGACCTTATAAACTACAAGAACTGTACCACTGACTAGAATCATAAATAAAATAGAATATTACATTACAAGACCATTATATAAAGTGTATGTGAGCATGGAAGATAACTGAGCGAGTACAGGTAAAAATCTGATTGTATATTTGGACAGCAATTGTGCTCTAGTACCGACGGGTAATAAGCCTTTATTAATGTCAATAAGAGGTATTATATGTATCGGTAAAATTTTTTGCCGGTCTAGCCTGTTATGAACATTTTTACCAAAATAGGATTACTGTTAAACAATATTTACAGTTTAAGACAAATAAAAATATTAGCATAATTACCTGTAAGACCTACATATTTATTTGACGTATGTTGAGTGCTATTAAATAAATAAACAATAATTACTTATAATTATTAATTATGCAACAGTTTCATAAAATTTAACTTATTTATTTATAATTTATGGACGGACACTTATGTTGTTACACAGTGTGTCCCCAGATAGGATACCGCACTCTTGTAAACTTTTTTTACTGTTGATTTTTCAAGAAAAAGTTATTCTTGATAAAAAGTTTTGCTTATCTTGGGAAGCCATGGACAGTCATCAAATATGTAATAAAACATACAGGGCGTCCAAAAAATTTCAATTAATCAAAGTGCCTTTCATTTTTGTTTTTGTTAAAAACTGTATTTAACAAAGTTGTTCGAGGACTCAAGAAATGCTTAAATACGGGGTTTAGTCAAAAAATAAGAATAATAACATTTTGCAAATAAAAAGGTGCGATGTTTAACTATCTTACTTAAAGCAGATAGAAATTGTAAAAAATAAGTGAACTTTTATTTTAAATTTAATATAATATAACAATATGTAGCTTAGTAGAACAATTTCCGGGTTGATTGCCATGCCGTCGGTTTAGGTTTTTTTGAGGTTTCGAGAGACAACCGTAGAAGCAAAGATTTCGAGTGGCAACCGGCCCGGAAATTGTTCTACCATTAACAACTGCCACGTTAGTCAGCAAACCAAATAAATAAAAGTAGCATTTATAATTGGAAAATAGACATAACAAATTAGAACTGGAATTAACAACAACAAAGAAGCAAATCCTATTCATCTTGTAAACCTCTAAGTAATTCACATTTTTCTAATCTTTTTCTAAATTCCTTGTACACAGACAAGATCATTTTTTCGTTTATGGTGGTAACGACTTCCTGAATTTTTTGCTTAAGTAAATCAATGTTATCGTCAAAATCGTTTGAATATACTTTTTGCTTAAGGTATTCTCAGAAGAAATAATCTAATGGGGCCAAGTCGGGTGCCCGTGTAGGCCAAGGTATTGGTCCATAGCGTCCGATCCACTTGTACGGGAAGTGAACATCAAACCAGTTTGTCACTAGAAGTGTGGAATGTGCAGGGCATCCGGATTGTTGAAATATTAGTTTTCTTCCGAACTCTAAATTTTCGCTACCTATATCTAGTTCTGCCAAAACAAAATTATTGAGAATTTCCAAATACGAATTTTGATTAAGATTTTCTTCCAAAAAGTAAGGACCAATTATTTTATGATACATTATGTTACACCAGACATTTACTTTTTTAAATTTTTGACTATTAGTTATCTATCGAAAATGTGGATTATTTTTAGTCCAGTATCTACATACAATTTTGAGAGGAAACCACGCCATTAGTTGTGAATGTTGATTCGTCAGCAAATAAAATATTGTGACGAATGAATTTGTTTTCAATCAGTTTCTCGTCCATTGTTAAACAAACGACGACCATCATCTTCGACAAGCAATTTATGATTAAACACTGGTTTGAAGGGATAGATTTTGTTGTATACTAAAATTATTTGTAGATAAGATAAGCTAATATTTATGTTTTCTGACCTTTTCCTGAATGACATCTTTGGATTGTCTTGTACAGAGTCATTATCATTGTATTCTTTTATTATCTTTTTAATAATTCGTACATCACCAGTGGTATCGAATTTCATAATTAGCTTGCGAACTGTTCTACGAGTTACAGTTACATTTGGATACTTTTAATTTCTATCGTATATCTATTTGAAACATTACCGATCCCATATCAATTCACAAAATAAATTCATTGTTCCAGGGTTAGCATTATTAATAAAAATTATTGGGTGGACAGTTAATAAAAATAAATATGTTGACTTTGACATTACTAAGGAAATATCCATTCAACGAAAACAAGAATTCAAGGCACTTTGCCTAAGGAAAATTTCACATTTTGAAATTTTTTGGACGCCCTGTATGTTTTATTAGATAGTTGATTACTGCCTATGACTTCCCAAGTTAAGCAAAACTTTTTATCAAGAATAACTTTTTCCCGAAAAATCACCAATAAAAAAGTTACAAGAGTGCGGTAGTTTATCGGAGACGCACTGTATAATTGTATCAACAGTGATTTTTATTCAATGTGTTTTTAACATTAATTATTTTTTGAAATATGTCTATATTAATTATACCATGCTATATTAAAATGAATATGTAAATTATTAGTTTGTGTGAAAAAACTTTGTAACAGCAATAAATTATATTTTACAATGAAGAAAAGCCAGTAACAAAAAGTTACTTCCTTTTCCTTCTTAAGTGTCAACACAGTCCAAATTGAAAAAAAAAACAGATAAATACAAAATACATCCTACATTTTATATATATATCAAGCAAGTTGTTGTCGTTTCAAAAAACTTACAACGACTTTAATTATTTTTGACAGATTACCGTTGTTATATGGTCAAAAATAAGTAAAATCGAAGTTCAGAAGAAGAAAACAGATCTATTTTCGAAACGTCAATTTTTTGCATGAATCTAGTGATGTGTATTTTGTATCTGTCTGTTTTTTTTTTCAACGTGAGAGCAAAACTATTTTCATAAAAAAATAACCCTTGATTGATCCTTTCGGTGCAAGGGTTTATTTTATTAGATATTTTTTAAATTTTTTCACAAGTAGCAAAATATACAATAAATACAGAAAAAAAAAACGAAAACTGTGCCAAAAATAAGTAAGTTTAAACAATATGTCGCTTTAATCAAATGTGCACAAATATTTTTAAAAAGTTATAGGAGTAGAAGTTATGCATTACAAAAGGTAGTCATTCCCCTTCCATATCTACGGCATTGGCGACTGAAATTAATTGTTACTAGTAAGTTTTATAAGCACTAAATGTAGGTAATTTGAAAGTCTAGGTACTGAATAGCTGTACTTTTATTCGTAGACGTAGTATTAAATCTCACCTATAACCTATATTAACTTCATGTCTGTAGTTAAGTCACCAAAAATAGTTAGATCATTCGTCAGTTGTCCCGCCAATGAGATCTTCGAAACCGGTATATGTCGCTACGCTCATCTGACGAATCATCCTAGACTTTGCAGGGACAGTCTAATGTCGGTCTGGAACCATTAGTCCGCAGAGTAGTAATATCGCGCAATCTCAGTTTAAAAATTGTTTTATCTACTGGCGACACAAGACCTGATTTCATAGTACCTGTGAAATAGCAGGTCGCTAAACCATTTTGAAGGTTAGACATTGAGTGAAAGTGTTCATTCCTAGATGTAGCATTGTTACTTTTCACAATCGTATCAAATGTTGTGTGTTCGTGAAATATTAAAAAAAAATACTTGTGCGTTTCTGGACCAAAGATTATATAAACTATTTTTTTATTTTTATTTGAATGTTATCCTTAAAGTTTGTGCACTGCCTCGTCGGACACACTGTATGTTTCCGAATATTTTTTTTTATGATAACTATTCGAAATTTCATATAAGTATCCGTTCACAATTATTATTAGAAATTGTATTTGAATAAAATATGGATAATTTTGTGTGCTGTATTATTATATTACTTAAAACTATACATTAAGAATTTTTATTGAGTGTTCAATCATATAAATGCCATTCGTTATGAATAAACAATTACTACTACCCATTAATGCAAAACCAATTTACTATGCTACATTTATTTTTACTTTATCTTATCGTTTTATTATTACACACTGGGAATTTTCCTGTACAATTTTCCTAAATACTTAACTAATTTTCTCATTTTATCTTACTTATACAGAGTATAAAAAGTCAAATCGTCAACCACAGATCATTTTGGTGGAAATAATGAGAATTTGTTAGTATTAAGTTGAAGTTTTCCAGACTTTCACGTATTGACAACACATCTTTTTCATAATTTTGATCGAAAAAATAGAATTCTGAACTAAGCAAAAGGGGGTCGCAGTAATCTTCAACCCTTTTACCTTTTTTCAGCTTACCCTTATAATTTTTTGGATATGTGATATTTTTTAAAATTTCCTCTTGTAGGCTCATTAACTAAGTTTAACAAATGTACAGTGGCGGCTTTTGACATCTATACCAGGGAGGGGGAGGGGGGAAATTTAGGTACAAAGTGCTGAAGAAAAAAAAATCAAATATAATTGGACTATTGAAATATAGTGACAATCTGCTCAACATATTTTTTATAGTGAAAGTACCATTTTTCGGCTTTTGTGCGAAATAAACTTTTCAATTACGTTTCATTAAAGTTTGATATTTCTCGCACCACTGATTTTTCAATAGATAGATAGCATTGCAAGTGTTGTTAATCTGTCTTTACAATCTAATTTAAACTGTTATAATATTTTAGAAAAACACAGAAGAAATAATATTTGGGTAACAAGATTTTACACCACACGTACACAAATTACGTTAATAAGAAAAAAAGTGGTGAATAGCTATTATTTGGTTACGGGCTGAATAAACAGAGCCCAAATTGTATAATAAATATGCGCTACTCCCACTTCGTCTTTCACTGCTGCGCGATGGTAACCATGACCACTGCTGTAAATACTTTACAAATTTAGAGACGACGAAATGTTAAATTACAAATTTAACATTTCCTTTCTAATGTGTTTAATAAGGCTAATCGATTTTATTATCTAGATAACATTGTAAACTAAATTTTAAATAACTTTTTTTCTGTGAACATTTTTATGGTGGGGTGCAGCGCGCCAGAGCCCCCCGCACCAGCCACCACTGCAAATATATTAAGCTCATTCAAATATATTCAAAAAATGATTTCCTAAAAGAAATGAAATGAAATCAGACAATGTTATTTGACAGCAAAAACTACAAATTGGTATAAATATTGTTAATATAAAAACACATATAAGGTATAGTGAAATTGCAATTGAAATAATGCAATCTTTCAAAGAAATATCTTTTGTTCTTCCTTGACAAAGAGCAACAAGTACAGACCGACATAAGTAAGTTTGCTTCTGAGATAGCTCCGACCACAAATGCGTACTTATTCCTTCTAACCAGCCCTATGCGTTCTTTCTGAATCTTGCACAGTTTTGCCCGAGTTAGAAACGTAAACTTGTTTGTGTCGGTCTGTAAAAATAGCTACCTACTATAGAAAGATCCCAGGTAGCAAAATCTTGCACAAGACACTTATACAAGACTGCTGTGTACCTACTGCCGAAATCAGCATCAGTTTTACTGCAAGATTCATTGTGCAATCGTCTTGATCAAAGCTTTCAATGGATTTGATTCAGGGCACTTGAGCGGTACAAAGGGGTAAATTAAAGCAAGTAACTGTTGCAGACTTACATTAGAATTAAGTAAGACATATTGTACTTGACTTATACTAATTCACCCCTTTGAACTCAAGTACTTTTGGTTAAGTCTGGCGCAAGTATTGTAAAAGTATCTTGCTTAAGAAACGATATAAATTTCAGCAATAGACACAAAACAATCTGACACAATTTGGCTATTTTAAGTAAACTTGAAACAACTTGTATTATAATTTCACACGATTGTGCTACCAGGGATCGTATTATTTTCACATTACTTATAGTATTGTTTCTGCTTAATATTTATAAAAATTCCATTATATATAAAAACACAAAACTATTAGAAATAAATGTCATTTTGAAACGACGGTGTTAAAAATAATGAATATTATTAGATTAATGCCATTTGTTTTTTACCTAACCATAACCTAACCCTTTCTTTGTATATTTTATTTTGATTTTTGAGTTGGACATTATCTAATGTTTATAGTACTTATGTTTTTTTTTATTTTAGGTTCAGTGTACCTAAATATTAAAAATTTATAATCATCTTATTCATTACTAAGGTCATTAATAATTTGTATGAAAGACGAACAAAACTACCTTCCTGTCGTAATGTTGGACACAAAATGGTTGTGTATTATCATGATACAAAGACTAGAAGATATTGTATTGCTCATAACCGCAGCTATGTTATGACATCAGTTGGAGATGTAGTACACGCCAATTTGTGGCGTGTGCTCGTGATCCGCTTATTGTTCCTGTGACTGTGTAGTCTCCATGTCTGTGACGTTCGGTTTCGTTAATTCGCCAATTCACTCTCCAACTGACGTCATGCGCCAAGCGAATCGATTTTGGTTCACGGGAATATCGTACATTATATACTTTGTATCATTAACTATGATTATGTCATGCCAAAATATCTACTTTACTATGTACTGTTAATTAACTCAAGTTAATTAATTAGTAATCTACTTAACTTTAATGAAAGAAATGTATCTATTCACCATAAGGTGTTCTCTTGTTTTAGTAAAGCATCGAATTTTTATTAAGTTTGGCATTTGATACTTTAACACTAACAAGAAACTCTGGTTAAATTTCAAGTTTTTTAAATGCAAAAGCGCACATGCTACCACGAATATATTGATTCAAGTATTTCTTAGGCCAAGTCCAAAGTTGTTTCATCTTCGAGATATTAAAGACTACCTACTAAGCTTATTCAAATAACCTCAAGATTTTTAATTGATCATATTGCGGAAAACAACTATTCTATAGGTTACATACCAAGATTAGCATTGAATTATATCACAGTATATAGTAAAAAGCTCGTAATTAATATATTAATCATATAAAAAAAAAATTATATATCTAAATATTGTTAAAATAAAACACGTATTTACCTACCTTACCTTAAATCACGTAATATGTCTTGTGTTCTTCTAACGTTAGACAAAGACCAACACTCAAAAATAGCCATGATAAATAAATCTGAAGTAATAAAGGAGATTATTATTCTGATGTTTTAAATTTGCCCCCTTGGATTCTGGATTAACGGCGCCCATGTCCGGTAGCATTTGCGCTTCTCCATTTATATACACCCTGTGTATAAATAATTATGGTCATTTCGTTTGATCTAAAACAGATCTATGAATTGTTACTCATAAAATATATTGAAGGGAAGCTTCAAAGGGGCGCCAGTGCAAATCGCGTGGAGCCAGTCCTGGTACAGTCGTTAAATAAGCTCTTTTAAGCCGACCAGGCAACATCCGTGAGTCCCATATCGGCGTGTTCCGTTCCGTTAGGTTAGTCGGAAAGCGGAGTCATAGTAAACCTCGGCCTCCTAGTGAGTGACACACCAACGCATACCGGTACCGGCACTGTAACTAACGGGTCGATGTGTTATTTTAACAGTGCAACAAGTGAGGGGCGGCGACTGTAGACCAAATACCCCGTGCATGATTTTCGCAAGAGGAATACCGGTGAGTACAACTGGATTTTTGCATGGGTGGATCGGCTATACGTTACGGGATTCGACGTATTTCTAGTGATTGCCTAATTTCATGCCGCACACATTAAACCGGTGATTTATATGCTACTTAATATATAGGGTACGGATCATGTGGTGCTAATATTAGATTTTTATATTCCTAACACAGTGTGACCGGATTTTTAACACGCTCACCACATGCAAAAGTTGTCTAGTAGATATCTTTCATTGAGGAAGTGGTCCAAAGTATCTGGGTGATAAAAATTTGGAATCAAACTTGCACAAATTTAAAATTGTTCATATCATTCATGGGTCTAACTGAATGGGTCCATAAATTCCAAGTTGTCTGTATAGAATAAACTAGTTGACATAAATTAATATTTAACTACTCACTGTCTAGTCATTCGAATTAACAGATTGGATCATAAAGATTAGACTTACTAGAATTTTTTGCCGTATCTCTATGTTATATGTAAATAAGGTGGGGTGTTGGGGATAAGTTACAGTTCCAGAAAGCTTGCACATCGGATTTTCCAATTTAAATACGTAATTCGATTTATAAACTTAGCAATGAAATTTTTCACGTCGTGGATTTGTAGTCTGGAAAATCGTAATGGGGATGGGAAGTAGGAGTAGGTGTATTACAAACCGTATGCTTAACTTTCCTGAAATTTGATATTTTTCTACTACATAATTATGACTTAATTCGTTTGTCTCTGTTACTGGCAGCACTTCATTTATATTACATTAATTAAAATTGACGAAAGTCTAATCACCCTGTATACTTAATTAAGTGATTCAGATTTCTAGGAATATGTACTTATGTGCTTATTAGATAAGTAGATATTAGATAGGTATATAGAAATTATATTAACGTGGAAATCTTCTTGAACCTTTCGTTTAATATTTGAAATTATATTATACCTATAGTTTAAAGAAAATCCTATCAATTCGTTCGAGGACGAAATTAAATTACAAAGTTAATTCAAATTATTAACTGAATGTTACCAATTTCATATTTTACCGTTATTTAGAATCAAACTTGCCAGTACATTTTGCAAATATTTTTTATTATTTGGATTTTACAGGCCAACAGTTAAATACCACTTTAGTTACGATTGTTACGAAAAGATATATGAAATATAGTACTTCTTAATGAAATATTTTCATTTACTAGCTTATTTCACAGACATGTTTCATAATCATAACTAACATTGGCTTTCGTCTAATAAAATTGAAATTTCGTTTAAAAGGAAATCTCAAGTGAATTGTTTAAAAAATGATAATTCTGTATTAACTGCTAGGCAAAACATGAATTCCATTTAACTATTTGTTTCAATATTACGGAATTTATTTTTTACATCCTAAAAAAAAACAACTAAAACACTAGGTATCTATCGATCATACTAGAGACACAATTTAATGCCAGTGAAATGTACATATAAAAATTTTGTGCACGATAAATGTAATTTCCTCTAGTTTCATAAGGGAAGTTCCCATATAACATACATACATATACAGTATTAATTTATTAATTTGTAGTAAAATTAAGTAAGTAGGTATGCTTAATAAAAGTGGACTGCCGGAAGTCGAGTACATCATATTTCCTTTCATATAACAATCAGGATTGAAGAGGTTCTGTCATAGCATGCGAGATTTAATCGTAAATAATCATTTCCCATATATATTTCTGTGACAATTTAATTTTGTGGGTAAATTAAACTTAAATTTACTCTATAAAATGATCATACCTATACAATTATTTGCAAGATAGTGTGAAATTAATTTTAATTTTAAGTTTTTGTAAAATATAAATATACACGTATAAAACAAAAACTGATACTGTCGGAAAAGTAATAAAACGTTTAATACATGTTGCCAGTGGCGTAGATGGGCACAACTATTTCAACTTCAACTGTGAAGACACTGGACAGTATGAACGCCTGACAATAAAATTTAATGACTTTCATAGGCGTCCCTAAAAAAGATTTCTGCTAAAGGTAAAAAATTATAATAAGTTGTATATAACGTGTAGAAAATTTCTATTAGGTAGGTATATGTTCATTTGGCCATTTTAATTATGTTTTTATTATATTGATGGTAAATTTCGTTTTGTTCCGTTTCAAAAGGTCTGTAAAATGTCATGTTGTACTAATATTATTTCTCCCTTTCGCAATTATAATATCAATGATTAATAGAAGGTAACTATAAAAAATTAAAATTACCAGAATCACACCAAATTCCGTATTGCTGCACTACACTGCTAGGCAATTTGTTAACCACTTGTCAACAGCTGAGATTTATTGTCCAGTCGCCCAGTCCGGCTGTGTTATTCGTCGTTTGTCCGCGCGCCCATTCTTCAACTGGGCGTATACATTTCTACCACTTCCACGTTTAGTTCGACCAGACCTGTATATGGGCACAGAAGATAAAACAATTGTTTTATCTTCTGTGATATGGGTATGGCTAAATAAAGATGGCAACGAGTTTTTCAAATATTTCAATGCCGAACCTAGTACATACTGCCAACCTCTTGGTTCTTCAATTGAGATCGGAAAGGCTATACCATATTTGATGCCTTCATAAAAAAGTACACGACCTTAAGCAACCAATATTGTATGTCAGATACTGTCAACTAAAAGTCCCTAAATCTTAACATCACCGCATTAATGATTCGTTAACAACGAACGATGACAATGCGATCACTGATTGGTTGAATAGAATCTTGTGCAAAATTACACCTATCACTGGCCGGCGAAAGAGAATGTTGAGTTTTAATGTAATTTTGTTTTAATGTTTTAATCATTTTTAGTTTTACCGAAATTTAATTAAATTGCCAACGTGAAAGAAATAAAATTACTGGTTACGTGACTTGTAATCTTTTATGAAGGTTCAAAGGAATAATTGGTCAGATTGTAGTTCATGCTTTTGAAAGGTCGTAGTGCCATTAGGAACAGTTTTAGGAAAAATCGTTACTCGTTTTTCTGTTTGTTGTAATGAGAGGATTCTACCCTGAAAGTTTGTTGCAACATTGCTGTTACACCTTGTATAAAAATAGTTTTTGCTTTAATCAGCCTTTCTTGAAGTAATTAGATAAAATGTGATGTAGTAAAAAGTAAAACGAAAGGAGATACGAAAATGTGCGGAAAGCTCAACATTTTCTCAAGGACAACTTTTGAAAATAATTTTGAAACCTCTTTCCGCTCTCATATCTTTACTTACACCACTTAAAAAATATTAAACGCCTGGTAATCGTAGTTACGTTAAATGCAATTTATACAAAATCTCTTTTTTAAATAATTATTAATATACTTTATTATACTAGTTAAAACCATAAAAATGACGCTATACAGATAAAGGATTTAAATAGAGTGATAAGGAAAGAATTTTGTTCATATTTGCTGTTTATTTACAAGGTCTTGAGGAGGTTGTATCTAGTAAGAATTAAAAAATTTATATTGCAAAATTTGTTTTAACGTTTATCTAGAAATGGCATCATATAATAATTACTTTTTAAATAAATAAGCAAAGTTTAGCAAGTAGATCGTTGTTAAAAGTTTTTTGCATTCTCATTTTTAAATAAATCTCTTAAGTATTTCGTTGATAACGAACATTAATGTAATTCCTATTCCATAAATTGCTCGATAAATTGTATAAAATTTGATTTTTACTTTATACATAATTCAATTTTTTTCATAACATCAGTTTTGAAAATGTAATGGAGAAAACTTACACTTTCTAATTACAGTTAAATATAGTTTTTGTATACCTAAAATCTTAGGCCAAATAGGAATAATAGGAATTTCTTATTATTAATAAAACAATTTCTGAAATTATGGTCTTATACCGTTCGTCACGCCACCCCCTCGGGTACGCCATTGTACAATTTGTTTTCATCTCATAACTGCGAATGGAAGTTGAATTTTGGGTGAAGCGAATGAAATTTTTTTAAATATTTACTTAAAAAAATATAGTAATGTTTTCTAATTTCTTTTTTTATGTGCGACTGTTCCTTTTATAGTCAAATTTTATTAATAAAATTATTTTTCAGAAATTATTTAACAATGGAGCTGGAGGGCAACCAGTTAGTACTGAGAGATTTTGAGCCAAGTTCTTTAGATGAATACAGGAAACAGGCCAAGTTTGACTGGAAAAAATTAAAATTTTTTTTCGAGGATCCAGACCTACTAAAATTAAAAGTGAGAATAAATTTTTTATTATAAAAACACAATGTTGCTGATTGAATAATTTCTTAAAATCACAGTTTATTTAATAAATTGTCCTCTTTTTATTAGAATTCATTTAACAAGGGAATTTAAAGAATGGTCATATCTATTATTATTAGTAGATACTTTTTTACTTATAAATACTATGGTAGTGATTTGCACACCTTCAAATGTAAATAGATACATATTTAAGTGACCTAACTTGATAAAAAACGAATTTGTATGGTTTATAAGCTAAGTGTGTTTTATACAAAGAAGTTACGAACATTTTTTGTGATATGCTCTACCATATACAGTGTTTTCGAAGAGTGTCTTCAAACTCCAGGAGGTTTTTCCTTGGTTCATTTTAGACTCAAAAGTCTTAATGAACCAATGGATCTTGAAATTTAAAATGAATATCAAACATTTTCAGAAATATTCAAATTTTTTAAAACTATAACATTAGCACTTTTTGGTCTAAAATGATCCATTTGTGAAGTTGTGACACGGATTTAGAAAACACTGTAGATTGCATTGAATTATACTTGCAATATCTAGTTAGTAGTCAAGATCATTCGTTAGTAGAATGAATAGACTACATAAACTTAGTAATTCTCATCAGTATACCATTAAAAAAAAATTGAAAGATATTTTTTAAACTATCAGATTTAACTTCTTACTTCCTTAACATCTTTAAATAAAAATACTGAAAATGTATGTAGCTATTCCATATTTTTACTTTTTCCTTTAATTTTTCTGTCAACGAAAGTATTATTACGAAATTAGATCTTTATTATGATTGTCAATTGAGTAAATTAAATCCAGATTAAGTAATAAATAGTTTTATCATTAATTTTGTGACTGAATAGTAAAACATAAGGATATTTGAAGTTTTTTTCCACGATTAATTAATGTAAAAATAAATTCGTTTCAATAAAGCTCGTACATGAACTGAAGGGACGAATGATATATTTTTTTGTTTTTAGAATATAGGCCACAGACGTGAGCTTTTAAGAAGACATAAGAATAATCTTACGCTGATATTATCTAAATATAAAAATTTTCAAAAATAAATTATCCTTATCCAAGTTCTAAAACTTAATACCTACAATAATAGGTTTATTTTCTAAATAGAAAGGTGATTTATTTTTCCAGATGACGGTTTGGAAATGTCTCGAAAATGACCCTCTATTTCAAAGACAAGAAACTGAGTTGACAACAGAAGAAAATAAGAGGATAACAGCCTTACGATTAAGGCGATATGTCGACTACAAATTTCCCATATGTGATATTCTGAAATTGCCGTTTAAAAAAAGAGTGAGTACAAATACCAATAACTAAATAGTTTTTTAGTAAAATATAATAAACTATTATACGTTTTTCTCCCCTGATCCTGAAGTTAACATTTTTGAAATAATCAAATACCGTTTTATAGACCAGAATGATGATGGCTTGTAATGAAGCACTGGCAGTTACTTTTCCCGATGTTTCAATTAAGTATGCTATAGGAGTCGGTTTATTTAGCAATACAATAATAACTTTGGGAACTGAACGGCATCGGCAATACGCTTACGCAGGTAATAATGTAAGTAAATATTTTCCGTTTATTTGAATAGAAATACTCGTACATTTAAATGAAAAACCATGTTTTCTTCAGATAACCTTAGAAACTCATTATGATATATTTTTCAGTCACTGTCTTGTTTAGCTTTAACTGAAATCGCACACGGAAGTAACACAAAACAAATGAGGACCACAGCCACGTATGATCCACAAAGCCAAAGTTTCATTATAAATACTCCAGATTTTGAAGCAGCGAAATGTTGGGTAGGAAATTTAGGTACCTATTTGAATTACTAAACTGTGAAATGAAATCTAAATAAAATATTTGCAGGTAAACAATGTACCATCGCTTTATTATTTGCACAACTCTATACCAAAGGACAATGCCATGGCTTACATGCTTTTGTCGTACCCATAAGAGATCCAAAGACTTTAATAGCCTACCCAGGAATTATTGTGGGAGACATGGGGGAGAAAATAGGTTTACATGGAATAGATAATGGGTATAAAAACTTCTTAAAAATTTATTATACATAATTCCAGTACAATTGATACAATTTTATTATTTTCAGGTTTATAATGTTTGAGAACTATAGAATACCAAGGGAAAACCTTTTAAATAGAACTGCTGATGTAACTCCAGATGGAGAATACGAAAGTAGTTTTACTGACCCTGGTAGGATATTAGGAGCAGCCTTAGAGAACTTGTCCATGGGAAGGGTGGGAATTATGCAGGAGAGTTCAAATAATCTCATATGTGCAGTAACTATCGCAGTAAGATACGCAGCAGTACGGAAACAATTTGCCCCAAATGGAGAAGGAAATAACAATAACAATGAATTGCCAATAATTGAATATCAGTTACATGTATGTATATTTCATATTTTTTCCAAGTCATTTAAACTGTAATTCACAATTAAATCATGAATCATAATTGTGTTAATTTTATATAATGTACACTGCTGATGACCCCAGGTTAGACAAAAAAATTAAACAGTTGCGATAATGCCACATTTTGACATAGGTATTTAATTTCACCTTGTTTATTGGATATTAAATTTAAAAAAAATTGTATGTTGGACCAATGACACAGAGTTTAAAGTTGAATAGCTTATTGACCTAGAATGCCTAAAAAAATATGTATCTACTGTCTGGTTTGTAGTAACATAATAAAAAATATAAATGTATTTATAATAACAATTTCTGAATGTATTTTACACACACTTTGCATACATATCATTTTGTATAATATTAGAGCTATTATTTTTAAACGTGTTATGGAACAAAATGTTTTAGATGTAGGTACTCATAAGTGAGGATAAATAACCTTTTTATATTACATGTATGAATATTATTAAAGATTGAATTCTGATGAAAAACAGAATAATTCCGTAAAAAGCAGTACATATCGTAATGTATTTATTGTTGGGTTACTCTAAAATGCTCTAGCCAGTGTCACTTGTAGCATGACTAGGCTTGCCAGATCTCCGGGTTTGACCCGGAGTCTTCGAGTTTTGATGGTACATCTTCGGGCTCCGGGTTAACATATAATTTCTCCGGGTTTTGTCAGTTGCGGGAAAATCGTAATTTTCTCGATATTTTCTGTTTTTTTTTTCATCAAAATCCATTTTCCCAGGTCACAAAGTATTACTTCCTGATTGTCCTTTTTTTTTTTGACATCGATTTGTCCAATTGCAATCGCAGAACCTTTTTTTTTTGACGTCAATTACACAAACGGGTCATATTTCCGGGTTTGTCATGAAATAGATCTGGTAACCCTAAGCATGACTGCTGAGAAATATGAAAATCCACAGGTCCATCAAGTTTGAAAATAAGATATAACAGTTTTGAAACACAGGGTGCTTTCTAAGCCAATGTCATAAACTTTAACTTTGCCCTTTATTAATTATTCCTTTAACCTAAATTTCATCATTCTACTAAAACATCTAGAAAACAGTGCTTTTAAATCCTTTTTAGTTGATTAAATGTAATGTTAGATCGTAGTTGGGGATCAAACTTAATAGAACAAAGAAAGACTATTTAGCTCCTTTGAAACTATATTGACTGCATGCTCAACTTGGTTCAGGTGCAGTATATATACAACTTATTAATCAGATAGGTACTTGCCGTGTCAAAATCATACATGATTGAATTCGTGGACTGAGTGTAAAATACTTATATGTATTATTAATATAAATTTATAATTTTCTGTTTATTTTACGGATTTGTGCTATTCTTTGCCCATTTATTACCAGCACTATTGTACAGGGTGTGGCCTGTATAATCTATAAAAATTAAACTACGGCCTCTTAATGATGTTTGCAAGAGAAAAGTCTTATATGAAAAAGTTCTATTTTTACTTTTTTTTCGTAAATTAAAGTAGGTACAATTACGCATCAAAATATTTTCTCTGGGTCGCATAAAAACATTTCTAGTTTTTAATAAATAACACAGGGTCGGCCTTCATTTTCGTTGAATAAATGAAAAAAACACGAAGATAGAACTTTTTCGTATAAGACGACTTTTCTATTACAAATATCACCAGGAAGCTGTAGTTTAATTTTTATAGATTATACATGCCACACCCTGTATACTTTAAAGGAATTGAAGTAGGTACCTACCACCAAGGAAATAATTCTTTTTCAAAACTTTTTTCTTATGGCACATTTATTACATTTGATTCATACAGAGAGTAAGAGTAATTATTTAGTCATATACCCTACGAAATTATAGAATGTATGAGAAAAACTGACTTTTCAATGGTTCCAAAAATATACATTTAGAGGTTTTCATCTTTTCACATTTTGCGAATTTTTATAATAAACTTTTACAGATTTTAGTTTTTATCAGAAAAAATATTATCAGGACAATTTTGAAAAAAAAAATGGTTAATTCCATTTTTCTAATTCAGCTAAAATTTGAAGAGAAGGAAATCCCAAAATATTTTTCCATGGTTCAAGTTCCATTCAATCTGTTGCAGACAATTTGATTGAATTCTTTGTTATCCATTTACTAGATAAATTAAAGTTTGAGTTTTATAGGTAAAGTTAGTGGTATTACTAAGAAATTTAGGAGTAATATAATTGTGTTAAATACTTATATTTAAAAAACTCATTAGCCCCTCATTTTGTATATGTATCATTAAAATGCCTTCTGCAAAATCTTGAAATAGGAACATTTATCAGTGGAAAATATAACATATTTTGCTTTATTTGGTGTTAGAATACACACTAATATACCCTATTTTATTATTTTTCCTATCTTTAGTTTCGTCTATAATTTGTTGGCTGATTAATGATTATTAATATACTCCATTTCTATTTTTGCTACAATTCTCATTTTAGTGCCATAACATATTTTAAAATTGTTTTAGTCCATCTCCATTTGAAAAAATCAGTGAATGTGGAAAATAATTCTTTAAAATATTTGTTGAATATTTTGATACACGTGAAGGAAGACAGTTTTGAAAATATTAACTAAGCTGAAGTTATTCACATTTTTTTGCTCAAATCAGTTTCAGGCTAATGTTTTTATTTTTAATGAGTCTACATTTGGCAACTCCAGCCCAACAAAATTGTTTCATAAACATGGCATTTTTATGACTGTTCCATCATAGCTTGTATCAGAAAAATAACAGTTCCGTTAGTCTGGTTCATAATGCACTAAGATGACTGAATGACCCAATTTTCATTTTGAGAGAAAGTAATTATTTAATCGTACAACCTAAACTAAGAGTTCTATTTCGATTTCTGATTCCTGCCAGACCATAGACCAAGGGTCGGCAACTGGCGGACCGCGGTCCAGATCCGGACCGCGGAAGGTAAAATAATGGACTCCAAAAAGTTTTTTGAATTTTGTTTTTTTCTATTGATAATAATACGTTTGAGTGCCACCCTTATCATTTCTACTAAAATTGCGTGATTGATTTGAGTTCATAATGGTTAGTAGGTAGATTAAATTTGTGAGTGCAAATTAAAATAAAAAGTTACTAAGGAATGTGTTTTTTTTGTGGACTTTGTTAAAAATTTTCAATAGTATCCGGACCCCACCTAAAATTACTTGCCGACCCCTGCTATAGACCATAAAAATACACCAGCATTTCCAGTGCGCTCAGAAACTTATATTTGGATCTTTTTGATGATGTTTAAGACGTTTAAGATATTTTGAGAATTTTATCTTAGAAATAAATGTTCAAGGGTATAAAACTAAGAAAAATAAAAAAATTCTTTGATTAACTTGATCCTTTCAAACGAATTTCTAAAATGTATTTTTAATAAAACTTTTTAAAGTTATAGATGGAGATATGTGATCTTTTTTCAAAATTTTTTCTCACAGTTTATAAATTGCTTATTTCAGATCCAGGATAAACATTTCATTTAATAGAGCTAGCTGGGACATATAGCCCATCAACTAGATGTTTCTGGCAATATCATCACTTAAAACTTGCAATACAGGTCGCTTTCTGCCAATTTTTGGACCCTCTGAAGGTCTCAGCATTGGCTACTAGATGTAGCTGCCAGTTACATCTTTTATTTGTTAATTTACTAGGTACGAAAACTATTGAAAATTTTAGCTTATTGTTAGAGATTTTATATTTTTGAATTCCCCTTCCAACTGTAACAGAAAAATTGGCATCGCGAATATTTTTAGTAGGTCCAGATACAATTAGGTGTTTTATGGAAATTCTAATCAAACTGAAATTAAAAGAAATACCACATTAAATTCAAAGCTAATAAGTTTTATATTTTAACAAATGAAATTTTTTTTTATTTTTTTCCAGCAATGGAGATTATTTCCTTACATGGCTGCTGCAGTCGTCTTACGAGCATTCGTTAACGGTTTCACAGAAACATATCTAACTGTCGTTGATAAATCAGCATCAACATCAACAGAGATAGAAGATTTGGTAAGCAAATTCATTCATATGCTAACGCTTTCTATAAACCATCATTTTTAGAGCGATATGGTATCAGAGATTCATGCTTTAGTGTCTAGTGCTAAGCCCCTTATGACGTGGACTTGTAGGGATGCCACACAGGAATGCAGGGAAGCCTGTGGTGGTCACGGATTTCTCAAATCGGCCAGATTGGGGGAACTCAGAAACATAATCGACCCTTGTGTAACTTATGAAGGTGATAACAATGTTCTAGTCCAACAAACAAGTAACTGGATATTAAGACAATGGCAAGCAATCAATGCAGGCGGTAAACTTTCTTCACCACTGGGTAGTTGCACCTTTTTGATAGATTACGCTCTTATTGGAGTTAAGAAATATGATGTTAGGAGTAGAAAGGAGGTTCAGAGTCAACAATGTAAGTACCTATATTTTTTAAAAGAAAAAATTAAGTATTGATCAATTTAAATGTGTTCTTACTTATATCATGAGTTTTGAAAGATAAAAAAATTTTAGCTCGTTATAATAGATATATATTTTTTTGAAACAGGAACTGTCTGTTCACAGAAAAATGATGAGCAAAAAATATGAGTATAAAGAACATTCTCACTGTCAGGAAATTTACAAGGAAAAAAAAATTTACAAGGACATTCATAATTTTTCACTAAACAACCAAATTTGAGAACAGAAAAAGAAAGATGTTCTTGCTAAGAATGTTGAGAGAAATGGGAGAATAAAAAGAACACTGTTCTTTAATCAAGAATAAATCTATTTGCTAAGGGAAAAATACAGGTCTTATATTGTTAATAAATCAGGATGAGGAAAAGGCATGCCTACTTATAACATAAATATAACTTCTCAAATACCTGTTTGCTTATTAACAAAATAATTATTATGAAAAATCTTTCCAAAAATCTTTACTATAATATTAGCTAATAATGACTAATATTGACTGAAATATTTCAATCAACGTAGCATGTCATTAGTTATATTAAAATAAAATTATTTAAAAAACACATGATGTCAAGGCAGTTTTCCATTTATAATTTACAAATGTCGCAAGAAAAATCCTATCTCCCAAATGACCATATTAAATCTTACTATTACCAAACAAAAATTATTTTGATGTATTTTTGTGGCATCCAACAATTTTTTTTCTGTTTATGAAAATGTTTTATTTGTAAAAAGAAATGTCTCCAAATATCTTCATACCCTCAATCCATAAACAAAAATCTAGAGTGTGATTGAAAATATTTATACTCTTTTTTAAATTTGTTTTACCATATTTACAAATATTTATTTTTTATTGGAACAATTAATAAGATTTAGTATAATCGAAGTAGTTGCTTTATCAATACATTGATATAACTCATTTAATGTATGTACTTATCTACAGGGTGTAACTTTGAATGGGGTTCATATTTATACGGAAGCTACCTTTAGCTGCAGAAATACATAGATATCATAAGTTTGTTTTTTCTCAAATTTTGTCTTGAAAACTGTATTTTTTTATCTTTTTTTTTTTTGTAATCTTCATTCCCTTCCACTGTACAGACTAGTGTGACCTCAAACAACTATGCCATGTAGCTGCATACCCATTTGACAGCTATGGTATGCATTGTTGTCAAATCTCTCTTGATTCATATACATATTTTTTTATAATATCACACAGAAATAATGAAGACAGATAAAACACACTTTTCCATTACTAAACACTGAAATAAATAACATTATAATGGTATCTACACAAAACACTTCCATAAGTACAAAATTAAATTTTATGAACTTAATAGGTAAAACATGACACTGCACTCCACAAATTCTATTTCGATTACAGTAAAAAGTAACACTTCATGCAGAGACTGGAAATTACCCATAAATGGTGAACTGAATACTAAAATAAATGTAATAAAACAAAAGTTACATTCTTGTTTTGCCGTTTGTTTCTTGCTCATCTTGCGCTCTGTTGTCGTGTCAAATCGAGTCGATTGATATTATGTAGTTCACCTACTACATCAATATCAGAGGTCTTTGGTGCTGATGTTCACAAACTATACACTGCTTTAAAAAATTGCAACAAACTTTATATTAAACACTCTAAATTATTTTAAAAATATTTTAAATTTATTTATTTTTATTAAGTACATTTTATAAAACAGCTAAAGCAAATATTATAAAACATAAATTAGTTTAACTAACCGTAATTTCATACAGAAAAACGTTACCTCCTTCGTTATAAATGAGAATAGTTTGGTCTTAACCTTGTTCCTGAAACTTTTTTTAATATGTTATTTCTTTAAATTATTCAGTTCATTATGTTCTTAAGAAGAAACATAAAAGAACGGGTTTTTGACTGTTAAGCAAAGTTTTCATCCCTTGTTTTAGATACTTAATGTTAAAGGTGCCTAACCCTTTTATTGTGTTTTATAGTTATAATGGACTGTTATCAGTGGCTAATACTCTACCTGGTCCAAGAAACAGATAAACGGCAAAATGAAGTAGTCAGTGCTGGAGCAGATAAATTCACTGCCAGGAATGAGTCTCAAGTCTATCGTGCAGCATTACTGTCTCGTGCTTATAGTGAATACACAGCACTTCGATACTATTGGTCTCAAGTATCTGCCGCGGATCCTAGTTTGCAAGCGATGTTGAACAATGTCGGCTACCTCTATGGACTCTCGTGCTTAGACAAACATTTAGTATATTTCTATCAGGGAGGTTTTGCTTCAGGTCCGGAACTGTCGCAGAATGTAAAAGATGGTATTTTAGCATTATGCAAGAATTTGAAGTCTGACAGTTTAGCAGTAATTGATGGCTTAGCCCCACCGGATTATGTTATTAATTCAGTACTAGGAAGGTCTGATGGAAAGGTAAGTCCCACCTCCATATCAACTACAGATCAATATGCAGGATATTTATAAACTTGGAAATTATATTATTTGAATTGTTTTTTGAACAGCTTCCTTTTAAAAGATCTGGACATGCCACTTGCTTATATTACACTACATAATGTAAAAAAACCATAAATATTCACCCAGTTTAACAAAAAAGTGCAGCAAAGATATTGAAACTGAGTCGAGAGGAAATGCTTTTAGAATGATTATGACAATTCTGGTTGCACCATGGTGAAAAATGATTCACAAACATCAGTCTGCAGCCATAGCATTTTGTCTACATTTATCGTATATCAGTAGCATATCCAGTAATTCGAGATTGACTGTAATTATGTGGGATTATAATTATTTGCCATTATCACGTTTGTTTCTTGTGCTGAATACTTGGTGGACTAGAAACAGGAATCACAGATTAATGATTTCTTTATTATATGAAACTAAGAATTACTATGGGCTCATCAACTAGTACAATGTCAAAACGAACCATGTCCATACAATACTTGTCATTCGCAATCGAACTATAGAATAGAAACAGAAAGGGTATTTGGAACAGCTACAGGTCTTGAATTGGAACAGTTTGTAACTGTTCTAGCAAATTCCTATTCCTTATAACATCTCTAGTCTCCGTTTTGATATTTAAGAACTACTAATGAGTTTACTTATAGCAGGTTTCAGCAAACCAGTAAACTACAAACTGTTCACAGTAGACATCTAAGGTGGCAGCTATATTGAGTGTTGATATGCAGAGCTTCATTATTAAAGCTTAAATAAAGTAAGATCAATTCAAAGGATTCCGCACAAATCTTATGGAAATTGGGTCCCGGTCAAATTCGCTGAATTTTTGATATGTGATAGAGTTCATCATACTGGTCAATTGTCTCAATGGCCACAAAGCTCAAAAATGGATAGTTTGGCCGGTACAGAGCTTTAAAGCTCCGAATATCCTCCACGGATTTATGTATATGCGCAGTGTGTATAGACTTTTGAAATAGCCTATTTCATTTTTTTTATTATCTAGGTTTATATTTTTGAGGTTGCTGAATTCAGATCTGTTGTTAGATTTTCAAAATTGACAGTTGGCAGCTGTCAAATAGCTGTCAATGTGCTATAATAAAGCCAGAAACTTGTTTTTTTATGTTTTATTTTTTTTTTTTTTTAGTTCGATAAGTTCAAAGACGATATCAAATCAATAACAATGACTATCGGCAGCTGTCATTTAGCTGTCAACAATTCTTCAAAGTCCGGTAATAAAGTCAAAAAATTATTTTTTGTTTATAACTTCAAGTTTTTTAGATAAGTGAATATAAATATGATATAAAATTATGTAGTCATCAGCTTACAGCTGTCAACAAGCTGTCAACTAACTGTCAAAATGCAATAATAGAGCAAGTAACTTATTTTTTGTGCTTAACTTTGTGGATAAGAAATCAAACATGATATAAGTTTATGACATCACTTTTGAACTCAGTGATCTAAGCAACTTAAAGCTTTTTAAAAAAAGTAACTTTTTGACTTTATTATTGCATTTTGACAGTTAGTTGACAGCTTGTTGACAGCTGTAAGCTGATGACTACATAATTTTATATCATATTTATATTCACTTATCTAAAAAACTTGAAGTTATAAACAAAAAATAATTTTTTGACTTTATTACCGGACTTTGAAGAATTGTTGACAGCTAAATGACAGCTGCCGATAGTCATTGTTATTGATTTGATATCGTCTTTGAACTTATCGAACTAAAAAAAAAGAAAGATAAAACATAAAAAAACAAGTTTTTGGCTTTATTATAGCACATTGACAGCTATTTGACAGCTGCCAACTGTCAATTTTGAAAATCTAACAACAGATCTGAATTCAGCAACCTCAAAAATATAAACCTAGATAATAAAAAAAATGAAATAGGCTATTTCAAAAGTCTATACACACTGCGCATATACATAAATCCGTGGAGGATATTCGGAGCTTTAAAGCTCTGTACCGGCCAAACTATCCATTTTTGAGCTTTGTGGCCATTGAGACAATTGACCAGTATGATGAACTCTATCACATATCAAAAATTCAGCGAATTTGACCGGGACCCAATTTCCATAAGATTTGTGCGGGGTCCTTTTTAATACTTCAGTGTAACGGCTCATACGTAAATGCATGTATCCAATGTAACCCAGTGGCGGCTTGTGACATTGAAAATAGATGAAGCATATTCATTGATTAAAAGACAAAAAAAAGTGCCGCAGGCAAAAATTTTCAAATGTTCAAGGTCAAACGGCTTTAAATGAATTTGGAAATTTTTAGATGCATTTGCAATATTACCGAAAAACACGTTCGTGAGAAAGATTTTCATTTAGGTTTTATAAAAAATAGAAATATTAGTTCGGCTTGTGGACTTCTGCGAACATTAACGCACACCGTACATGTATGTTCCAAAGATGCTTTGTGGTTATGATAGCCTTGCGTGAAAAGTTATTTTAAATGAACACTTCGACACAACCACTTATACTCCGAATACCAATAATTCCGAAACTTTCGAACGTACACGTTGTCTTTTGACTTCCCCTTTTTTCCATATCGAGACAATAAGGCACAGGTCTGTAGCAATTTAAAAAATCCTTTTTGTCCTCAATTTTCCAACTGGAAAATGACGTTTCCAATAAAATACATACTGGCTCATACATAGGAAACATTTCTACAATTATTATACAAAACAAATATTAACTAAGAACAGTAGTTATAATCAATCGTGTTACTCGTTCCCCCACGCCATAGTTTACTACTGTGTTGGCTGCATCGTTGCCATGACAACCGCCGTAAACAACGCTACGAAGAGAAGCAAAATACAGACTGATTTCAATCTGCGTGACTTGCATGCGTTATACGTTGTATGGTACGAAGTTGATGTTCGCACTCAACGAAAGCAATGTTTTTTTAGAAGGCGTTCACCATGCAACTATTCTATTCTATTTATTTCTGTGTATTAAACAAACACAATACATTTTCAATATAGAATTATACCGAAATTATAAAATTTCATCTTGTTCTGACGAAAACGTGGGCCTCTGCTGACATTTCATGTTTTCTTGTCAGTATGAAACTCAACTAAAAACCCTATGATTGCAAGTTGACTGCCTGGAGAGTATTCCACTTGCTGGAACATGCACGGCACATACCTTGCAAATACTCTTTCGGAAGAACATCACATGCAAAGTCTATCGCCTGCCGAGACGCTGCACGTATAGTGTGAATTACACACCTCAAAACCCATAAGATACAATGGTTAAAATATTTTGCCGAGCCGGTGCTTGCTTTGCTGCCTTGCACGCAAGTGAGAATCGGCCTTAAATCCATTAGATGCGACACATTTTTCAACTTGGCGCATGGCCTAGTTGGTAGCGTTCGAGTCCCAACACTCACGAGATCGCTGGTTCGAGTTTTGTCATGTGACATTTTTTTTCCTTTCAAAACGGGCCATGTTTTTTTATTCTTTTTCTCATCTCCAAAATTATGAACAAACGAAACATTATAATAATGTAGGAATATTCTTCAAGTATTTTCATTAAAATGCACAATTGGTTTTCATAGAAGAATGCTCTTTAAGATTTAACTCTTATTAATTTGCAATTAGAGCTGCTCTTGTAAAATTACATTAATTTCACCTATTTTGAGGCATTTCAAAAGTTGGTGAGTTCGAACTTGGCATGTTAGAATTGTTTCCTCAAAATGTATCTAACAAGACTTCATTCGCTTCTACATGATTTCTGATTACCTAAATGTAAGCCACTAAAGTTGGTTGGAAGGCTGACACTTATTTCTAAGTTATAAAGTTCTTACTGTTAGATGCGGGTTATCTTTTGGCTTGCAGCTTTTTTTTTTTTTTGGTTCATACATTAAAAAATTGTGAGAAAACTTTTTATTACATAATCTCAGATGATAACCAATTACACGAACGATTTTGTCGATATATCCAATCCAAAATTGCTTTTTGAAAAAAAAAATATACAGGGTGTCCGGTAAGTACCTCCTAATCTCTCGGAAGTGTATAGGGGAGGTCAAAATAAAACTAGTCCTTCCTATAATTTTTTTTCCTAATGTGCCCCCTAACGGAGTTATGGGGGGTCAAAGGGGTACCTAGAAATTAACGTTTAGGGTTATAACTTTGAAACCACCCTGTATATTTTAATAAAATTTTCGTACGTTGTATTACACATGGAGCTCTACGATTTGATGCTAAAATCAACTTTTTGCTATTATCAGGTGTCCAGAAACGGACTGGCCCTATCACAATTTTTCTCAAAATTTTGACAGAAGTAATTTTATCAAACTGAAAATATTATTATTAGATACTCTGAAGGTTTTTCTTTAAAAATGGTACTCTTTATTTATTTCGAAAAAATGAACGGTTTGCGAGATAAATCGGTTTTGAAAAAAATTGGTAACAAATACAACAACAATTAAAATTTATTTTTTTTACATATTATTTCATGCATTTAATTTCTTTAACTTTATCAAGTCCAGAAATCTTTGAACGGGTTGGCTATACTTTATGAGCAAGTAGTGACCAATTAAAAATAACATTTGAAAAATAACTTACTTACAAGACATGCAACAAAGAACATTCAACAATGAACAAAGGTACCTAAATGTTACTTCGGTAGATGTTCAAAATGAGCACCCCGTACTTCAATGCACTTTCTAATCCTACGAATGTTTTCCCGGTGCACTTGAAATAATATTCCGTGATTATTGCGGAGATGGTCACAGTTCTGTGTTAGCCTCAGCAGAAGTTCCTCTCTACTATTTACGGGTGTTGAATAAACGTTATTTTTTAAATGACCCCACAGAAAAAAGTCTAATGGGTTTAGGTCGGGCGACCTAGGTGGCCATAATACAGGTCCGCCTCGACCTATCCATCGATCACCAAAAACATTCGTCAGATGTTGACGTACTAAACGATCAAAGTGGGGTGGTGCACCGTCATGCATGTACCACATTTCAGTTCTTATTTGAAGGGGCACTTCTTCTAACAAAATATTTAGATTTTCCTCTAAAAATTGCAAATAAAGAGCACCATTAAGTCTTTGCTCCAGAATAAATGGACCAATCAAATGATTCCCGATAATGCCAGCCCACACATTCACCATAAACCTTTGTTGGTAGCGAGTTTGAACTAAAGCGTGAGGGTTTTCTTCATCCCAGACATGTAGATTATGCGAATTAATTATGCCGTCTCTTGTAAAACCTGCTTCATCGGTGAACAAAATAGATGTACCAAAATTATGATTCCGAATATGATGCTGTAAAAACCAATTGGCGTATTGAAGTCTTTTTGGATAATCATCTGGAGACATAGCATGTACTTTTTGGATGTGGTACGGGTAAAGCAATTGTTCTTTCAGAGTTTCATGTACAGCCCATTTTGTAACATTGTTTTGCGCCGCAAGCTTCCTTATGCTATTTGAAGGATTATTAGCAACGTCTTCCAATATTTGTTCCTCTACATGAGGGTCTCGTACTCTCCTCGGGGCTCCTGCTCCACCACGGCGTGGCAAAAAGCTTCCTAAATAAAGGATTCGGAAGAAATTAGTTTCACTAACGTTTTTCACTATTTTTTTTTACCTGTTTCTCTTAAACTACGATCAACTCTTTCAAAAGTTTTTGGACTCGGCAAATGTCGACCCGGAAACCTTTCCTCATAAAGTCTTCTTGCCTCCACGGAGTTGCATAATGCTTCCCCATAAATTAGGTGCATATCAGCATATTCTGCACAGGAATATTCTTCCATTTTTAAATGTTATTTCTAACGGCTTAAAACGAATACCACAATAAAATTGAATTTTTATTCTGTCACGCGCCTTTGACAAGTACTTTAAAATCAACAGGGTCTAACAACGAAAACAATAGAAAAGAACTCCATGGAGACAAGAGCAATAATAATTTGTAGATGTATTTTGGTCATAGATGTTGATTTTACAAGAAACGGCATTATTCATTCCCTTAATTCACCACCAGTAAATGTTTATGGTGAATCTGTAGGCTGGCACTAGCGGGAATGATTTTATTGTAAAAAAATAAATTTTAATTGTTGTTGTATTTGTTACCAATTTTTTTCAAAACCGATTTATCTCGCAAACCGTTCATTTTTTCGAAATAAATAAAGAGTACCATTTTTAAAGAAAAACCTTCAGAGTATCTAATAATAATATTTTCAGTTTGATAAAATTACTTCTGTCAAAATTTTGAGAAAAATTGTGATAGGGCCAGTCCGTTTCTGGACACCTGATAATAGCAAAAAGTTGATTTTAGCATCAAATCGTAGAGCTCCATGTGTAATACAACGTACGAAAATTTTATTAAAATATACAGGGTGGTTTCAAAGTTATAACCCTAAACGTTAATTTCTAGGTACCCCTTTGACCCCCCATAACTCCGTTAGGGGGCACATTAGGAAAAAAAATTATAGGAAGGACTAGCTTTATTTTGACCTCCCCTATACACTCCCGAGAGATTAGGAGGTACTTACCGGACAGCCTGTATATATTGAGTACCTAATGAATTTTGGTTGAGGTACAGAAGTCATCAAATTTATTTTGTTTTGTTACAGCTTTACGAAAACATTCAGAAAACTTTGATGCACAATTCCAGTGCCATGTCACGTCCAAATTGGTGGTATGAAATAGTAGACAAGTCCAATTTTACTAAATTCCAAAGCAAACTCTGAAGAAGTTCCGCCTTAACTCCAAAAAGAAGAAAAAAAGAAAAGTAACGGGTTGAAATATTATGAAGTTTACAGATTTTATTGTCAGCACTTAATTGTTAGAAATAATCTAAATGTTATTTTTGTAATTTATATTTTTTAAAAATAAATGTATATGTTTACATTTTTAAAAGTAAAATTTTACCACATTGTGTTTGTTTTATTAAATAAAAAACATTTCAATCTAACAATAAAATAAATAATATATATATTAGGATAAATTGCTCTTAAAAAGTAAAACATTTAAGTTATAAGGGAATCATTCTGGTTTGAAGCTTTCTAGTACACTCTTCTTATAATACATATGCCTTATTTTCCTATCTGCAGGATATTCCTTTTCCTTTTCTGCATTCGGAACATAGTGCGTTTCGAAAAAGTGAGAAAAGTGCCTTCCGACGTCGTCATTTAAATGGATAGAACCAGTATCGGCCGTAGGTCTCAAATTCTCTAAAAATTTTCTAATAAAAATATGCGCGTGTGCGCTGGGTTAGGACAATTTCGATACATTTGGAGAGTAGTATATTCGTAGGAAAAGAATAAAATATTTTTTGATATAGGACTCAGGTTTTGAGAGAAACTGGATGGCAAAAACCGCATCTTGTTGATTCCTTTAAAAGATACAGAGCATTTTTCATCTTTGGCTGTATTTTGTGAACATTTTTTATCTTCATTTATTAAGTTTTAAGTAGTCCACGATATATTTCTATTATATCTCATTCATGTCTTTCGAATGACGTAGGTTAGATTAGGCTAGGTTCCCGAGGGGGGCTAACTAGCTTTGTCATCTTGTGGTCTATGTTGTTGTGGTTCACACTTCAATTTTACCTAACAGGTTTAACTTTCTAATTAGGCTAATAGACAAAGATCTGGGAACATTTATACTGATTTTATTTCAGCAAGCATTATATTTTGCAGAAAGACATCGCCTGTGCCTACCACCCATTGTTTTAAAGGGGTAAAACCACTCTAGAATTTTGAAAAGATAAATGGTTTAAACAATGCTTTATTATGTGACGAGGATAGGGAGAGTTTTTGGTGGGGAAAAAAATTGGGAACACGAGTTTCTTCGAGGTGGAGTGCAACTACTCGCAGCGTGCTGCAGAAGTGCTTATTGTAACTTGTGAAAACGCGCACAATAATTAGCTATTATAGAGACCAGTTTGAGTTTCAGATCAAACCGAAAAGAAGAGGATGAAGAAAATATCAATACAGAAGGCCAATTATATCATGCAGGCATCGTTGATTGAAGGTATATAATGAATTTCTTATATTGAATGGCAACAAAAATTTCAAAAGCATTTTTCGAAAAACAACTATTTTTTCACCGAATGGAAATATAACTTACAAAGTTTTTAATGAATTGACTTGGAATATTGTAGAGGTTCACAAAAAACCATAACTCAGGGAACATCGTAGGGGTTTTTCAGCTGATTAACAATTTTCATCGTTATTAACAATTTAATACACAATTTTTCATCTTTTTTCAATACTTTCTTTTGAATATTCACTAAATCAACAACTATTAATATATTTTTTTAATTTCCCTACGATGTCCCTTATCTTTTAGTATACAGAGTGTGCCATTTAACATTCACGCTGCCAATATCTTCGAAATGAAGAAATTTATTTTAGTTCTGGAAACTGGGGTTGTTAGGTCCCTCGAATAGCTTCAAATTGCAGTTAGAATTGTTAGTTCAAATTTTTATGTATAGATGGCATGGCAATACTAATACATTTTTTGATTCCTAAAACGTGAAAATGCGGTCCATCTGAAAGATCGTTAAATTTTGTAGTATAAAGTTTTTCCCAATATTTACTTGTTTTCAAGACATGACAACTTCAATATGCAATGTATGATGTAACAGGAAAATCTATTATTTTATTTAAATCATACTGAGACAAAATATTCTTTTCAACACCCCATATTTTCCATCATTTGACATCGACAGAGTGTCCTAAGATCGTCTTAATCATCGGTGTCAATAATAAATCATTTTTGAGCAGAAATTTAACGTTTCAGAGAACAAATCTGATTGGTATAAAATAACCTGTAACACGTTTTTATTTATGAAAAATTAAGTAGGTCCCGACACAAATAAAATTATTTTCTGCGTGTGTAAAATGTCATTTTCATATAGAATAATAAAAAAATTCATTAAGAAAAATTGTTGGGAATTAAAATTTATTTCCATATTCCAAATTTAATGTAATCAGTTTACTTAAATTTTTTCAATGTCTGGAGAAAAATTTTTTTAGAAGTTATAATGAATAAATAAATAATTCTTTTGTCAAAATATCAATCAATTAAAAGGAACCTATATGCAGTTTTAAAAATCGAAAAATGTCTAGGGGATTTAAAAAAACATATTTAGGTTATAACTGAAAAGTCAAAAGTTATAGAAACACAAAAAAATGTACTTGAATCATCTTTACAAAAACAAAACGATAAAAAAAAGTTATTTGACATTACAAAAAAAAAAAAACAATCAAAAACAAAAATATCCTGTGTTTTAAATAAATCAAGATGTTAAGATGCAATTATTGTCATCCAATTTTCCTCAAAAATCAAGTAAGAGACATCCTAACTATTTTTTTTTTAATGAAAAACCCACCAAAATTGTTGAAATTAGCCGATCTTGTACAGAATGTTTCACAGCTTGATTTTCTTAACAATAAAAAAAATACGTAATAATAACGAGGTCATCAATTTTTAAGTATTTTGACATGTCCTTTCTATTTTGAAAAAAATTTGAAAAAAAAATGAATTTTTAAATTACAAAGGAACAGGAGGTGACAATCAGGAGTAACCGGAATGAATTTTGTTAAACCACTATTGTGTTGAGTACTTTTTCTATTTTACTCTTTTCCTTCGTGTGTTATGGTGGTTTTGCATGGCATGAAATTGAAGTAATTTACATCAGACACACAGGATGAGAAAATTCTCTATTTGAATAACGAAATTATAATTCTGTTTTGTTTTTTGTGCCATACGTACTGACCTTTAGTGTGAACCTCAACTCTGTATAAAGACATTACAGAATTGAGACTAAGGACAATGTCAAGGCACACTTAGTCTCTACTTGTCTACTTCTCCCTATGTATGCATATCTCTCTATACTGTAATTGCCAGTTTAACGATCTTTCAAAAAAAGATAACATCACAATTTAAGTAAATAAACTATTACCTTGTGCGACATATCTATGAGATCCATCCTCGACCAGAACATTATAGAACGGTTGATCATCTTTGAGTTGCAATTTGTCGACGTTATTCTGGGCCTGCCACTCAGCTGCTGCTAGACAAACAGGATCCCAATCATAAATGACACACTTATAATTAAGCGTGAGATGTTCCATCACCATTCCTACAGCATAGTGGAGGTTCGAGGTACGCTGTGCGGCCTCGACTTGATCGAATAATCCCACATCGTTGCGTGCATGATGCGCTTCATAGTCTCTCAGCATATGGACTACCCTGTTGGTAAATGGAATTGAATCAGCAAGTAAATAAATTGAAAACAATTTGTAGATGATACATTTGCTGATGTGTACACTTTAAGGAATTTGCTAGTGAACATGACTTATATAGATAAGCGGAGCACATGTTTAATCTCATGGATGCTAATGCATAGTTTCTGAAACTTCATAAGTCAAAAGACTGTATTCCCTTGGTGTGCCAAACTGTTTCTTTAACTTACATGAACCTTGCAGAAGCTCTTTGATTTAAGTAGAGTAAGTGCAGTGCCCCAAGACCATGTTTTAAAACTGTGTCTTTAATTACTGATAGCCATTGAACATAATCACCTCCGTGAGATGTCCCTGAATGAGGATCAAAATGTTACAGGCCGGTAACCTGATCACAATTTTATTAAACTAATTTCTTTAAACAAATTGCAAAAATAACTTGGTTTGCTTCGGAAAAAGTTTTTTTTTAGGTATTTTGGGGTATTCTAAACAAAATAGTTCCTATGCACTATGCTCCTAATAGTCAACGGTTCCTGAGTTATATACAATTTAAAGTACGAAAAAATGAAAAACGGCCTTTTTCAAAACTCAAAACAATAACAAAAAAATCAAGTTTTTGATGTTACTAATGTTTAAAAGTAATCTTTAAACATCCCTTGACAAAGTACAGAGGAGTTATTTGGTGTAAATTACATTGCAATGCGTATTATTTTACCTATTAATAATATACATTTTGACTTACGCGCCGCGCCGCTTGGGCACTCCACTCTACGCCGACCCCGTGTATATATTCATCACCTCACTTTTTGATATATTTTAGCAATGCTGAATTTTTATTTGTCAAAATTATTTTTTGTTTATTGATATTATAAATTTCTAAACAGTAATAATAATAATAATAATAACAATAATAATATGTCTACTTTACTTAAATAATATCTAATTTTGAATTTGCGAATATCGCAATGAAATTCCCCCGCCGCTAGGTTAAATATTTTTTCTCGAACGTGTGGAATGGGTATAAACTTAGGAAATATTCCATGTACTTCTGATGTCTTTAAACTACACGTATTAAGAGCATAATTGCAAACGTATATTTGGAAAAATTCAATATACTCTAAATACCAGACGTTGAATATCGAAAATTTCGGTTACAAACTAGATGAAAATGGTGCAGTATTACCCATATTTATGTTAAATAATACCTGATCGATTGATGTAAATGTTTGAAAACATGTAAAACTAAAGCATGTAGTCGTAGAAAAAATAATGTTACTTGTGTTACTTTGTGGTTGTAATGCAGACGAATGTGAAAATTTTATACTTAAATAAATATATTTATAAGTTTAAGATATTTTACTCTTTATTTTTTATTTACTTTAAAATATATGTCGAGATATATGAAAAAGTGAGGCGCTGACGGGATCGGCGCACAGTGGAGTGGCCGAGCGGCACCGCGCGCAAGTCAAAATGTATATTGTTAATAGGTGAAATAATACGCATTGCAATGTAATTACACCAAATAACTCCTCCGTATTTTGTCAAGGTATGTTTAAAGATTACTTTTAAATTTTAGTAACATCAAAAACTTGATTTTTTGTTATTGTTTTTGAGTCTTGAAAATTACTGTTTTTGAATTTTTTCGTACTTTAAATTGTTTATAACTCGGAAACCGTTGATTTTAGGAGCATAATGCATAGGAACTATTTTGTTTGGAATACCCCAAAATACAAAACTTTTTCCGGAGCAAAACAAGTTATTTTTGCAATTTGTTTAAAAAAATTGTGACCAGGTAACTGGCCGGTATCATTTTGATCCTCATTCAGGGACATCTCATGGAGGTGATTATGTAAAAAAATCGAATCCACTAATTTTTTCATACGAAGCCGCCGTTTCGCCTTGTCTATTATGTCAAATGGTTTAATGTGGTGTAGGTGTAACTTACTCTTAATGATAATACCGCCACACAGTGAAAACGAGATTTTATTCTCTTTTAGTATCACCATTAGTTGTGTTTGGTTACCAGGTTCAAAACTAAAAGTTACATTAACAAGACTTTTAACAAAGAATTTTGATTCCTATTAATTATACTATAAGCTAAGCATTTGACGTATTAATTTTCACAGTTTTTGGATATTATGAACTTAATTCTATGTTTTAATATTTATTTTTATTGATATAGCTTTAAGTTCAGAATGCTGAACCTAAACACAGCTATTATGGTAAAACAAGACAGTTAAACAAGTAAATTCCGCATTTTTTTTATGGTTCGCCCAAATATTCAGGTTATTCAAACGAATTAATGATAGCGGGTCCGATGCTGTATATGCTATAATATTCTTTCAGAAGCACAAGTACGTCTTATCTGCAGACACTGCCAAAAGGTAAGGCAGGTCTTAGCCACTAAGAATTAACAATGCCTGGCGTTTATGGCGTTTTAGCATAGAAGGAGCCACGGTTTATAAATTAAACTATGACTATGGAACGGCTTTAACTTCCTATTTACCAATAAGATGTGTTGAAGAAATGCCTCTTAAAATTCACATAAAAATCCTAATTGTAGTTGTTATTTTACAAGATTTTTATGTTGTAGACGGGAGGCTCAACAATATAACAAATTTCGAGCATAAAATGTGAATTGATGAACATTTTTTCTTGCTACGGTTTTCACCTACGAAAGTGGGTATTCAATGGCAATGATTTATTTACAGACAAAATTAGTGAGTCAGATTTTATTAATTTAAGAAACAATGAATTAACAATAAACTTTAAGTCGTATGGAATTCCAAACAAGATATTACAACTAAAACACAAAAATATAGTTTATTTGGATTTGTTTTAATTAATGTTAAAATTATTATGCAACTATTGTTGCAGTTATAATATATAATGGAATGAATCTATTACTTTAAACATTCACACTACCTAGAATTCATTTAAATAGGATTTACGTAACCTCAACAAATTAAATATTCTTGGACACGTATTTTCTTATACATTAATAGAATTACACGCTTTCACTAATGCATCCTAAAATGCATATGGCACTTGCATTTACTTAAAATAACTTGAAGAGGACAATAAATGCCACTGTAATTTAATTTGCGAGAAAACGTGAGTAATTCTAAAGGTAGTAACTATTCCTAGGTTAATGCTTTGATATTTTACAAAATATTTCTCTCGTCCGATTCAACCATTGTTATTTTGTGGTTAAATACTTCATCTCGCCTTTGAAAAATGTATGTGGACCATCATGTTCCCCAAATTCAATCCTTAACTAATTCTAACCACTGACATTATATTCCTAATAATACATATGGTTCAAAACTCATTGCTTCGAATCAAATGTGATTGTGTTTGACTGTTGGAAACGCGGTAGTTTTATTGCCACGTGATACCTACTGACTTATTATCAGCCAATTTGTGGGGGTACGGATCTGAAACATATATTCTGGAAAATGGGTGGAAGTCAACTAAAATATTAAATATGTTTACAACAGATCTAGAATTATGGCCTAAATCTGTGGTACTGTCAAATAAACCAAATTTTAAAAATTTTCCTGAATTAAATACTCTACATTCCCTCAACTTCAAAGAGTTTTTGCTTAAGGGGGGAATATCCGAGTAGAAAAAAAGGTTTTTTCAAAATTTTTTTTGGTCATCTTAAAGTTTGTAGTCTTAAGTGTAGGAAGTTTTAGGCAATTCACCGGAATGCTGTGGAGTGACTAGCCACCCATTAAACTATCTAAACAATAAAAATGTTGAAATACAAAGACTCCTTTAACTTTTCGCAATAAAAGATCAGGGAAAACATGGGCGCCAACATGAACATTGGAATGTACCTTAACTGTTTTGTCGAGCATTTTGAAAAAAATGCTTAATAATTATAATTAATTCATGTGTTAATAGTTTCAGAAAAGTATTCTTTGGTGTGTGATTATGTTTTATAGTATCGCAAACGATTTGCTGTATATTTAACAGGCATGTAAAGTTCAGGAAATATAATGATAAACGTAAGAAGTAAAAATAAAAATATTATTTTTTCCTTATTCTGAATGTATTGTCAGCTTGTAAACTGTCTTATATCTTGGAGAAAATTTGTATAAGATCATCAAGACTGCTATAAATTCACTGAAAATACCCATAAAAACGCCCCCCTTAATGAGAGACCTTTTAACTGAAATCGTACATTAAAAATGTTTATTGCACAGCCTCTAATAAAAGCAAATTTTTTTACATTGGAAATTATGTAAAAAGAATTGTCACATTTCATATGAAAGCAGATAAATAAATATGTATGTTGTCTTAATTTTTTTAAACTTATTTTATAATAATTATGAATTAAATATGAATCTCCACATAACAGGTGATTTTAATCTTGAGCAACCATTTTTATGTAAAAAAAATCCGTTTACGATGATGAATAATCATTATGATCATTTCAGTGCAAAATTTAATGTCCAATTAATCAACTGTGCATCAGAAATGAGAACTATGTAACTGGCAGACATGAAACATGAATTTATTAAAGACAATTCTAATTCTTTTAACTTTTCTCATTTTTTATGTTACACTAGGACTGAATTAATTTATAGGGAATTTTTTGTAAATTCAAGGTTTTATTGTAAAAATTGTGTACATTATTATATTTCAGTCTTGTCCATTGCTAGCCACTATATTTTCCCATCTTTCTGACAGCATATGGATTGTGAGTGGAACGAACAACTCATCTTTTGCTGCTATCCACCAATCGATCCAATTTTTCGTATGATTGGAAGCGCTGCCTAGCCAGGCCGCATTTTAGGATCAGAACATATAGTAATAAGATGGAGTAATGTCTGGTGAATATGGCAGGTGGGGTAAAACATTCCATTTCAGTGTTTCTAAGTATTTTTTTGATCTTATGAGCAACATGTGTTTGAGCGTTGTCATGTTGAAAATTACTTTATTGTGCCTTTGCTCGAATTGCATGGCTCCAACGCATCAATTGTGTTAGGTAGCATTCTCCAGTGATGGCTTCATTTGGTTGAATCAGCTCATAGTACACAACACCAAGCTGGTCCCACCAAATATAGAGCATGAGCTCCGAACCATGAATATTCGGCCTTCCCGTCAATGTTAATGCATGACCAAGCACAACCCCATGATTTTTTATGCTTAAGATTACCACAGTATATCTATTTTTCTTCGCTAGTGACAATACAATTCAAAAAATTCTTTCTTTTTTGCTGTTGAAGCAATTATTCATACGTGAAAAATTGCCGTTCAACATCTCTCGGTTTCAATTCGTATGGCAGTTTATTTCCTTGCTTTTGAATTATACCAAGTACAATTAAACGTTTGGAAACTATTGTGCGATTAACATTCAACAATGGAGTATGCTCAGTAAGTTTCAACAGCAGTTGATGACTTTCAGTAGCACTTTTCTTTGAATTAAACAGGAAAAAGGAAACTTGTCACAAATGGTGTTTTGTTGGTTTGTAATTCGACAATCTTCAGAGCTGAGAAAAAATATGTTGTTTACACTTCAGCAAAATGACACGTAATAAAAAGTTAATCCTAATGACAAAGTTTTGACATGAATATAGTTACAGAAGTGTCCAATGTGATAAGGCATAAGTTATAACGTTTATTGTAAATTCCTCAAAATTAATTCACAGTCCTAGTAAATGTAAAACAAATTAAACTGAAAAATGATAAAAAAATGTAATTTTTACCTTACCTTTGCGCTTGTTCTGGAACCTCAAATTCCTGGGACAAAAGAAAATGTTCCAAGGGTTTTGTATCCATATTGTGCAACATGTACAACCTTGCTAAACTTACAAGTGCAGATATATCTCTAGGGTTCACCAACTTTAGGAGCTCCAAACTAGAACGTAACCTAGTAATTCTTCCATTGGGATGCGCATGCTGTCGAGCAGAAACTTCAAGATTATTAGCCATCCGTTCGACAACTTGTACAGCCGTTGCCACTGGGAACAAATCTCTGGAACCGGAAAACCTGCTGTGGGGACAAGCCCCTTTCCTCACTACCTGTCCACCATTAAATACATCAATGTAGTACCAGTCGGAATCAGGATCAGAACTTTCACAAAACCTTAGCAAAAAGTGAGCCGGGAAACTGATTGGTTCACAACGCAATCCTAACCGCCTTGCTACTCCTTCAAAAACAATGGCTAATGTTATTGGAAGTCCCTGTTTCTTTTCAAGAACCTCATTAATGAAGGAATTCTGTGGCATATAATAGGCTTGGTTATTGCCACTAAAACCCATCTGTTGAAAAAGAACTTCCCTCATCACTGAGATAAGCTGCCGGCACTCATTAACATTCCATTGGTTTTCAGTTCTGTTTTCAACACGCCATAGACTTAATTCTTCTTGGGAAGCCTTAAATAGTGAATGAGAGGGATATGATAGACAGAGAGCATGTTTAACCTCTTCTGCAATTTTGTCCAATTTTGTAGTTACCTCTTCAAAAGCTACTTCTACATTGGGTTGGCACCACTGAGCTACAAATATTGCTCCAATTTCTAAGATCTGCCTGGATTGCGGTAGTGATATGTAGCTTTTCCACACTTTGGACAAATGGAGTTGCCTTATGTATCTAAGTACTTTACCGGCATAATACTGCAAAGTTTTGTTTCCAGGAGTACTAGAAGCATAAAATATAACGCTACAAATGTAGCATTGCACATACCTAAATTACTTGGTCAAACCTCAATGACATATTTTTCATCAAAAATTAACAAAATTAATTTTCTTAAACATATACCCGCAACATTTCGAGACACTATGTTTAAAATTATGGCTTATTTTAAGTTGTAAAAACGATTAGAGCAAGACTATAAATATTACTATATTTCACTCTTGGTATATTAATTGCTATGTACCTTTAAAATATAATTGTTTACATAAAGGTGTATCTATTTATTCATTATTTTATTTGTTTGAAATTTTTGATAAAAAACGAACTGTACAAACAGACAGAGAAATAAGTTTGTGTTTGAAAAAGCTCTATCCACAAATGTGCACTGGAAATGGCAATGGAAAGCTCCGGGTAGCCGCTACCCAAAATCACCGTGCCTAAATCTTATTCCCTCCAGCTGAATGCGTTCTTCCTCAATCTCGCACAGACTCTGCCCGAGTCAAAAACGCAAACTTATTTGTGTTGGTCTGTACCTAGCCATGTTCTAACATTTTATCATTTATCTCAAAAGTGGTGCATTTTAGCAACATGCATTAAGAAAGCACTTTTATGAAGCCTTTAGTAATTTGGCACAATAATGAATAAAATTTGAAATAGCATGAAAACGTAGAAGCAAATATGACTAAGTTAAACCTTCCTTCACATCCCTAAAGGTAACATACTTATCTAATACAAATATAGTTGTATTTTTTTGTAATTTAAAAAATGTATTAATTTTTCAAAGTTTACCTACTTTAAATGACTTACATGCATAAATAATTATTTTTAAACAACTTAAATATTATCAAACAGTACTTGAATATTATTTAAGCCTGTACACCAAATTACTCATGCGTTGTCCTCAACGTTTAATTTATATAAAATAATTTTCATGCACTTAATGTACCATTTCAGATGGATGTATACTATATTTTTTGAAGGTTTATTTTCAACAACTTTACATGCAACCTTATGTATTATTATTATTATTCATGACTATAGGTAGTTAAATTTATAAATTCAAAAAACCTACCTCAGAGGAACGACTTCAATACTTTTAATAGGTACATCCATGTTAACTATATCCATAAGATCTTTAACTAAATAATTATACACTTCTTCACGTTCATGGAGAATTGCACTCCATTCATGAAGATCCGAGTCTGATATCTCATACTTCTTGTAAAATTTTGGTGGCATCTTTTCCAACATACTTCTAGTTCGTTTCTTTAATTCATAAATATATTGAATTTCATGTTGGAAAACAATGTGCTTGTTTTCCAGTACACTTTTAAATTGGGGCCATCTAAAGATGTAAAGTAAATTAGTCATCATTACATTTATATTGGATTTATACTTACTTCTCGAATAATTTAGTCCTCCAAATTTTATTGCTGTTTGTCACAATATTGTGAAAATGATGACATGTTAAAGAAAAGTGTACTATATCTTCTATAGATATTTTTGAATTTGTTAATATCTTCTCTATGATTTCCACTGGAAGTTGCTCCATTACTGTTCGTCAGATGTATAGAGAATGAAATATATAATTTTCATTGAAAGACTAATTTCAATAATGTTTATCTACAAAGAAAATTTAACTGGTAAGTGAAAACTATAAAATATCAGTACTCAATAATATTGCAAAATTTAGAGACACTGACAGCGTCTTCAAATTTTGATCCGTCAAATTCATACTCCTTAGTCCTTACGGTCCATGGTCAAATTAATGGACTATGACAATGGAGTGAAGAAAAAGATTCTTATGGGCCGCGCGTACAAATATGTGGTACAAATTCGGATCCCATCCCCAAAGTAAGGTGCCATTATTCCATGGCTAGAAATTGGCCTCAATGATTTGGGATCAAGGGGGATTATCCCTCTTTATCCTGCCTCATCTCGTGTAGGCCTGGACAGCCTTCGTAGGTGGGCCCCATCCGTCGTCTACCCCGACCGCAAATGCGGCCGGTGTAGGCGCTTTGTGGGACCTCCTTTTGTCCTGGCTGGGCCCCGCCGGCTAGGGCCCTTTCTTCTGGCGCTCTTCTTGCTTCGCCGGCTCGTCTGTGTAAACCCCGGGGGTAGTGTCATGTTTATGTGTGGTATGGTTGGGTAGGGTAGTGCGGCTATGCAGCCTGGGATGCGCTTTGCTAAG
>NW_019417452.1:0-289 GCF_000390285.2 Anoplophora glabripennis | reverse complement strand
ATCTGTGCCGGGGTTATGCCCAGGTAAGTTTTTACTTTATTTATCAGTTATTTGCATTATTTTTGAATACATTTCTTTAAAATTACGACCCCCGACAAACAATATACCAGACAGACTAATACACCAAAAGACACGTACGCCCCCGTGAGGGTGCATCCCCACACGACTAAAACCTACACACCCTCACACACACACGCACACACACACACACACATGCACGCACACACACGCACGAACACACGCAAAACATGTCGGACTCCGAAAACGAGGAGAACATATACATATACAT
>NW_019417451.1:42175-76065 GCF_000390285.2 Anoplophora glabripennis | reverse complement strand
TTGCTTCCTTAAAATGTTACAGAGTTCCAAATAAATATTTGTTTTTGCCTAATTTTTTTCATACAACTATCTTTTTAAGATTGTTTCAATGAAATAGTATAGAATTTTTTCAAGTAGCCCAATATTTTAATCAGTTTTGGTTTTTTCCCTATACAGGGTGTCCCAGAATAACGTGTATAACGGAAGTCCACATATTTGAGGACTCAAAATAGGCAGATTTAGACTAATTCACCTATATCCAAATTTGCTTCGTTTGGCCTCTAAATGGCCTCAAACTTCATGAAAATTTTTTGAATTTTGTAAATAACGAATACATATTATTCGATTTTGATTATTTTTGGGGTGTGAACTTTTGCTTTCAATCTACACATTTTCGTGTTATACAAAGTGTTTTTTAAAACTTACAACTCCTACAAAATCGATGTATGGTGATAATATTGGTTCATAACTTTTCCTCTTTCGGGCAATAATGATAACTATTTTTTATTTGATTGGTGATACCATTTAAAAGTTTTTGGGCCTCGTAGAATTTTTATTAAATGAGCGGTTTGGGTACAAAAAATATTTATTAAATGTATTCATTATCTTACCACTCATATTACAATACTTAAGAAAGTGCTAGTAGGCTCTGATTTTGTAGGTTGACTATAATTTCAGTTTCATCTTGCTTCAGGTAGCATTATTATTGACCCAATAGACTGAATGGGGAATTTTATTTAAAATTTTTTGCAAAACCCGACTTATTGGAAAATGCCATTATTACTCAGAGCTAACATGTGGTTTATACATGATGGCGCTCTACCACTTTTCACTGTAAATGTCTGGCAGTATCTGAACCAAAGATTCCCTCATACTAAATTTAATAACCTCAATTTTGTTACTTTTATCTCCAGCATTTTTTATTGTATTTGATTGTTTTTACAAATTATTTTAACAAAATTAGGCACGTTGTAAATAACTAATTCGTCGTGTGTGTGTGTGTGTGTGTGTGTATCCTTATCGAAAAATGAAGTAACATGGTATATCTTATCATAGTAAACACTCATTAGGAACTGGCAGGTACAATGACTTAAAGATCAAACTGAAATTACAGTCAATCTACAAAATCAGTGACTATTAGTACTTTTCTAAGTATTGTAATATGGGTGGCAAGTTAATGTAAACAAATTAAAAAATATTTTTTCTACCCAAACCACTCATTTAATCAAAATTCTATAAGAGGCCCAAAACTTTCCAAACGGTATCACCTATCAGATTAAAAATAGTTGTCATTATTGCCTGAAAGAGGAAAAAGTTATGAACGGATATTATCACCATACATCAATTTTATAGGAGTTGCGGGTTTTAAAAAACACTTATAACATCAAAATTTTTAGATTGAAAGCAAAAGTCCACACCCCAAAAATAATCAAAATCGATTAATACATATTCGAGTTATTTACAAAATTCAAAAAATTTTCGCAAACTTTGAGGCCATCTAGCGGCCAAACGAAACGATTTCGGATAAAGGTGAATTAGCCAAAATCTGTCTATTTTCAGTCCAAGAATCTGTAATCTTCCCTTGTACATGTTATTTTGGGACACCCTGCATATATTTTTTTTTAAGTAGAGATTTTGAGAAAAGGCAAATGTATATTTGTTGCATGTCACTAAAATATTCAGTTTTTGGGAAAAATCATTTTAGTTTCCTGCAATTACACAGCCCTGTATATGGAGGTGTTTTAGTGTAACTTTATTTGGAATTCTTCTTCTACTTCTAGTGGTTGGTCCTAATAAGTCCCATTGCACTGCGGCCTGATTAGGCCTATTGTGCGTCCCACTACTAGTCCTATTCAGGAAGTAGATTTGTCCTTTTTACAAAGTCCAAAAGCTTCCTTGCTGACACTTCTCTCAGTTCCTTGTGTTCCAAATAGGGTCTCCCAAGGAGCGCCATTCTGCTACGTGCAAATTCCGATCACTCGCCCAGGATATGCAGAGAAGTTTCATCCGCCGATTCACATCCTCGGCAGACCGGACTGTCTACAAGCTTTAGCTTAAGTAGATGTTTCCTAAAGTGACAGTGTCCCGTTACAAGTCCTGTCACTCTCCTGAGCCGGATTCTGTTCAAGCTCAGTAAATCATTCGCTCTTTTCTTCGAAGGATACTCCATGAGCTCCTTAGAATGGCTATGTCCTGGCCTTGAAGTCCAGTATTTCCTATGTTCTGTCTCAGTCGATTTGTGCTCGGGACCAATGAACTCTGTTTCGGATCTCTTCGTAGCAAGTTCATCCGCTTTCTCATTTCCATAAATGCCTTTATGCCCTGGCACCCAACACAGTCTGACTGTATTGTTGGTGGCCTTCAGTCAGCATTTGTAAACAATCCCACACCAGTTTTGAACTTATCTTGTGTGCGCCCCAAACTTTAATTGCAGCTTGACTATCAGAGAATATACAGGGCTTCCATTAATGTCTGAGACCCATGTGACCGCGACGATAGGCAACCAACATTACATTTACCAATACAAATTGGTATTCCATAAAAATTAAAACACTGAATCAGTCTATAGCACCAGTGGTGTAGATATTTTATTTTTATCAAAGGAAAAGGTAATTTAAGAAAGATGTCATTTTAGCCGTTTATTTTGATGTATTAATTTAGAAATTTACATTAACTCAGAACTGAAATGAAGAAATCCGGCTTACACCTGGATAAGTCAAATTCAAAAAAACAATTTACAATTGATTGTTGAACATTTAATATTTATTAAAAATTTTATTTATTACATATTGCATACATCTTACCATAAAATTTTTATGTTCCAAGTAAAAAATTAGTCTTGTTTACACTTGTTCAAATTTAAACTAGAAGTTTTAACAGGTAGAGGATATAAATAAGTCACAATAGTTTTGTTTATCTTAGGATAGGTTTGGAACGTTTGATGTCGATACAAAACAGAAAATAATTTTACCGCTCACCAAAACACTTCTACTTTTTCCGATGCTGTGTTTTGTTAACAAAGTTAACATTCTCAATGCACAATTAAAAAGTGTTTTGGTGAGTGGTATTTTGTTTAGTTTTTATTAAAAAAAGGTGTTCAAAATGTCCTCCTTCATTTTCTAGACATAAATTTACCCTCCATTTCATGATCGCTGCTTGAAAATATTATTTTTTATACATCTAAAGAGATAATAATCTAAAGGTGTAAGATCAGGGGTTCGACTAGGCCACAATCCCCTACTAATAATTCGATCCCCATAAAATTCTTCCAAATATCTAACCGTTTCTGCTGCAGTGTGTGCTGGTGCCCCATCTTGTTGAAAATATCCAAACCGTAATTCGTCATCATGCATTTGCTCTAAAGCTTGTTGTAAAATCCCCCTATACCTTTCACCATTTATCATTTCGCGAAAGAAAATTGGTCCTATTATCCGCCTCCTTGAAACGGCTACACATATACCAATTTTTTGAGGATGTAGTCAAGTTTCAATAAACTCATGTGGGTTTTCTGTAGCGCACGTAATTTTGGCTGTTAATGTAACCTGATAGATGGACCCATGCCTCGTCAGAAAAAAACGTTAAATTCAATAAATCATTGTTCAGATTTTCATTGAACCATTCACAATACCGTATTCGTTGGTAGTAGTCTGGTGGATGCAACTGAGGAACAATAGAGACTTTGTATGGGTGCATGTGCAATTCCTTCTTTAAAGCCTTGTGACGTGTTCCCACCGAGAACCCTATCGACAAAACAAATATTCAGAAATGTACATACGTTATCTTTAAACGATATAAAATTTTTATTTTTTTACAACATATAACAGTCTCAAATTTGTGCTGCTTCATTTTATCTACATGATTCTGCTCTGTAGTTAGCACTGCAACATTCTCACAACGTCTTATGAGAATTTCAGATTAATACACAGAAATTAATTTTAAGGCTTTTAAGTTAATTATAAATGTAGTGTCAAGTATTTAATGTGTGTAACATAAAAACTACCTGCATACTTGTTTGGGCAGACAACTGGGGGATAGATTTTTTAGGGCTCTGCTCCATACGTTGTCGAATATCGTCAACTGCATTTTCAGTTAAAACTGTTGGCCTGCCTGTTGATTTCCCCTTACAAATACAATGTTTTTCATCATATCTCTTGACAAGTATTGATTTGTGCTTCCTAAAAACGTCATAATCAACGTCTACATCAGGGAAACTTCAGTGAATTGATCAATACAGGATTGTAATGAATATGACCAAATTCCATCTGGATTTCGCGTGGCACTCCAAAAATGTGCCTTTAAAATATAGACATGTTGCTCAGGTGTAAAAGGCATTTTTAAACACTTGAAGTCTAAAAATATGAAACATAACCTTAAAATAAATAAATTATTTACTTACGTAAAAAACACAAACAAATTCTGTAGTTCTGAAAAGAACTGTTGTCAGTAAAGCAAATAAACGTAAAAATGTTGGTACATCAGAAAAACAATCAAGGGAAAACGTACTGGCATAAGAACGTAATGACGTAAACTATCGGCCTCGGTACCGTGGACGCCTCTGGACTGACAGCTGGTTTAGGGTCCATAAACTTGAAATTTTTCGTAATAGCCAACTTAAGAAAATTAAATTTATTGATAGTGACAACCAATTTGGTCACGTGGGTCTCGGACATTAACGAAAGCCCTGTATATATGAGTTTACGTTTATAACCTCTACATACATTCTCTGCCAGACACGTCATTATCGCAAAAATTTCTGCTTGGAATACGGTAGGGAACTCCCCCAGACTGTAGCTTGCACTCCATCTGGGTCTGAGTCCATATATTCCTGCACCCATCCCTCTGNGTAGACGACACTACCCCCGGGGTTTACACAGACGAGCCGGCGAAGCAAGAAGAGCGCCAGAAGAAAGGGCCCTAGCCGGCGGGGCCCAGCCAGGACAAAATGAATTTCTAGCCATGGAATAATGGCGCGGCGACACACTCACACGGATAGCGTAGACGACGGATGGGGCCCACCCACGAAGGCTGTCCAGGCCACGAGATGAGGCAGGATAAAGAGTGATAATCCCCCTCGATCCCGATTCATTGAGGCCAATTTCTAGCCATGGAATAATGGCGCGTGGCGCTGTCCACTGTTATGAGTGTTATGCCACTGTCACAGCTCATATATATTAAGCTGTGCCACTGTTGTCCCTACTGTTCTGTTTATATATACGTATTATAATTATTATATGTTTTGTGCTTTATACTGTGGTGGAACCTATTGTCTCTGGGTGGAACTGTGAAACATAAATTTGGGCTGAAGAACTGAAAGTAATAAAAAACATGGTAAATGAAAGATTTATGGTAGTACATTATATTTCTTTAGGTATGTTTCATATTTTTTAAAATTTTATATGTATTGTTGTTTTACAAGGGTGACATATTTTTATTAATTTTGTTTGGTTTGTGTTTTTGGATATTTATTATTAGGTGTTCCTTTAAAAGGAAAGCAATCCNCCTACGCCTCCACGGTTTGCTCCTTGCACTACACTTTCACAAAACACGTGTGCTCTGGTCGGCTGCCCGCTAGGAACTGCACGGCCACCGACGCGCCCTGGTACGTAAGAAACTCCGACATATTACGAGACTTAGAATACACAAACGCTACACAGACAATAAGACAAAACGCGGAGAAACGGTTTGACGTAGCCGCTAGACATGAGGCAAGCCGTTGACTACGTACCCGACGTGACCGACAAACACAAAAGACCTAGACACCAACTTTTTGACCCGACATCCCCGCCCCTGCCCGCTAACCTTTTCTGTTTCAGAGACCGCCAGGATCAAGAAACGGAGACAACGACACGCACACACACACACATAAACACCCCCATACCCTCCTTACCCCTCCCCTCCCGCGCTAGCTTAAGGGCAAAGCGCATCCCAGGCTGCATAGCCGCACTACCCTACCCGACCATAAACATGACAACCCCCCGGGGTTTACACAGACGAGCCGGCGAAGCAAGAAGAGCGCCAGAAGAAAGGGCCCTAGCCGGCGGGGCCCAGCCAGGACAAAAGGAGGTCCCACAAAGCGCCTACACCGGCCGCATTTGCGATCGAGGTAGACGACGGATGGGGCCCACCTACGAAGGCTGTCCAGGCCTACACGAGATGAGGCAGGATAAAGAGGGCTAATCCCCCTCGATCCCAAATCATTGAGGCCAATTTCTAGCCATGGAATAATGGCGACCACCACATCAAAGACGCCGACACGGATCTTCGAGCTGTATATTATTAAGCTGTGCTCATGTTATGTTATCAATTATCATGTAGATATGCTGTTCACTGTGCCACTATTGTCCCTACCATAGATTATAGGTCCCTACTGTTCTCTTTATACTATATACGTATTTTAATCTTCGTCTATGATTTATATGTAATGTAATTGTTTTGTGCTTTATACTGTGGTGAAACTGTTAAACATAAATTTGGGCTGAAGAACTGAAAGTAATAAAAAACATGGTAAATGAAAGATTTATGGTAGTACATTATATTTCTTTAGGTATGTTTCATATTTTTTAAAATTTTATATGTATTGTTGTTTTACAAGGGTGACATATTTTTATTAATTTTGTTTGGTTTGTGTTTTTGGATATTTATTATTAGGTGTTCCTTTAAAAGGAAAGCAATCCTTTTTTGCTTTGTTTTTTGGTGTTTGTGTATATTGATTATATATTTCTAAGTTTTGTGTGTGTATACTTAAACTTGATTGTTTATACGTAGTAAATATTAAATCGACAGTTTCTAGATAATTTTAAATTAATGTAATTTTATTAGAAAAAATGTTTATTCGAATGCTTCTAGTAATTAAATATCTAATGTCATATCAGAGATCAAATGGATCACTAAGCTGATTTTGGACTTTAATAAGGTATAAGTACTCAGGTATCTTACTTCTAATCACTATATTCTAACTCCACTGGAACCCATGGCATATAATTAAGATAGGATCTACTGTTTTAAACATTTTTAACATAATCAAGTTTTCTATACTAACTGCAAAGTCGGCATTCCTAATGATAAGATTAACATGGTCACGACAGCTTCCTGGGATGAAAATAAGCTGATGTAGATCATGTTACTTTATTACAATTTTGCTTCCTTAAAATGTTACAGAGTTCCAAATAAATATTTGTTTTTGCCTAATTTTTTTCATACAACTATCTTTTTAAGATTGTTTCAATGAAATAGTATAGAATTTTTTCAAGTAGCCCAATATTGGAATAAGGTACTATCAGTTGTTTTTTTCCCTATACAGGGTGTCCCAGAATAACGTGTATAACGGAAGTCCACATATTTGTGGACTCAAAATAGGCAGATTTAGGCTAATTCACCTATATCCAAAATCGGTTCGTTTGGCCTCTAAATGGCCCCCAAACTTTTTGAATTTTGTAAATAAGGAATACATATTATTCGATTTTGATTATTTTTGGGGTGTGAACTTTTGCTTTCAATCTACACATTTTCGTGTTATACAGAGTGTTTTTTAAAAATTACAACTACAAAATCGATGTATGGTGATAATATTGGTTCATAACTTTTCCTCTTTCGGGCAATAATGATATCTATTTTTTATTTGATTGGTGATACCATTTAAAAGTTTTTGGGCCTCTTGTAGAATTTTTATTAAATGAGCGGTTTGGGTACAAAAAAATATTTTTTAAATGTATTCAAATTGTATAAAACAAAGTTACAAATTTTGTAAAAAAATAGTTCATAATTGAAAAAAAATTGAAGTTTATTTTCCTTTAAAACAGAGCATTTTAGTGACATGTAACAAGTATATTTTTAGTAAGGTAATATTTGAAAAAACATGCGTTTTCTCAAGATATGGCAAGACAAGATTTCATAATGTGTTTTTAGCAACCTCCATGTTTTAGGTAAAAAACAAACTTTTTTTTTATATTTGGTTATATTCCTTGTAGGCCTGTAACATCTGAGAAATTGTACCTAAATCGGGTTATTTTAATCCAAAGAAACTGCCCCTGAAGTACCTATAGTAGCAACATTTCTAAACACCCTGTATAATGTAATTACATAGACACAAGCACAGGACACAAGGCAAACATTTTACACAACTAAAATGACTATCCAAACTTCTACGTCATAAATTAGCAAAAAAGTTATAAACATGTAGCTGGTAAACAAAATCAATAATTTGAATTATTAGTTCAAAAATAACTTGATATGTAGACACTTTTGGCAATATAATTATCATACATTATTTTCAGATGTTTTATTATCTGGCAAATGGTGTATTTTGGCAACATATAAAGAGTGCTCTGTCCTAGGCTCTGTCATAATAGTGAATCACATCTTCCATTAAATTTTTTCAAAAAATTCTAGTTGCATTCTTTATAATACAGTATCTACAGTATGTCCAAGGTTAGAGTGGAAAAAAGAGAAATATTTTTATTTTTCATTTTACGAGAAAAAGGATTGATTAAAATTTTTGCTTGTCTTTAAAATGCGGTTGTTTTTAACAATACAGAAATACATTATTAAGAAAAGTTGCTTGGAATTAAAATTTATATTATAATTTCAATTTGTGTATGAATCGGCTTACTTTGATAGAAACGGATAGTAAAACATTTTCATTGTTCATTTTACGAGACAAATGCATTCTTGATTAAAAATTTTCTTGTTTTTAAAATATGGTTGGCATGGAGAACTTTCACCTTGCATGTACAGGGTGATCAGAAAATCGATAAATATAAAAATCGTTCAAGAAATAAACTGACTTTGTTTTTAACAATACAGAAATATGTTATTATTCAATTTGTGTATGAATCGGCCTACTGGAAACGGACAGTTAATAGTATATTGTGCAATAAGTGCGGTAAGTTGTCTATTGCCCACGAGAGCAGAGTTGAGCGCTTATCCGCTCAAGTGGGCAATAGACAACTGCACGAATTGCACATACTATTTTTTATTTTATTTAAATGTCACTTTTTAAAAATAATATTTTCGAGTGTGTAGGTATTTAAATTTTGCGTGTTTTATTGGCAATTCGCGTGTGACAAGTAAGATTACCGCACGCAATTAAATAGAGTGGTCAAATAGCTAGTTACGGACCTAAAAAATATGTAAAAATATAGGACTTATCCGTCATGAGTAATAAAAACATTGTTATTGTTTATTTTACAAAATTCTTGATTAAAATTTTTGCTTGTCTTTAAAATAAGAGAGACATAATAAATTATATTTGTTTCTTAGTTTGTACTTAGCAATTCACACACTTAAGGAAAATATAGGCACACTAATATCTTACTATAATATAAAATAACACTAATAACTAACTGCACTTATTTTAAATTGAGAAAATTGTTATTAAAAGTTTAGAATTATTCCAACACACCTCCACCATGGTTCGCGCACTTTTCAATTTGATAAATAAGTTCTTGGAAACTTCTCCTAATCTCCAGTAAAGTTATTGACTGAACAGCTTCCCTAATGCGCTCTTTTAACATATTAATGTTATTGTCTAAAGGCTTGCTGTATACAATTTGTTTTAATCTACCCCTTAAATAAAAATCTAAAATTGTTAAATCTGGCCTACGCGGTGGCCACTGAATCGAACCATGTCGTCTGATCCACTTTTTGGAAAACTTGTCATTTAACCACTGTACGTTAGTCGAAGAATGAGCTGGACAGCCATCACATTGAAAATAAAATGAATTGAAATAATCCAAAGGTAGGTAATCCAATTTACCACTAAAATAAGTTTCAAGCATATGTAACTATTTCTATTACAAGTGCTTTCAAAAAAATATGGTCCATGGTAAGAAATATTGCACCAAACATTTACTTTTTGAAATTATTGACGTCTGGACGATATTCTAAAATGAGGATTGGTATTATCACAAAGTAGGCCGATTCATACACAAATTTAAATTATAATATAAATTTCAATTTTAAGCAACTTTTCGTAATAACATTTATATTTCTGTATTGTTAAAAACAAAGGCAGTTTATTCTTGAACGATTTTTATATTTATCGATTTTCTGATCACCTTGTATATGCAAGATAAAAGTTCTCCATGCCAACCATATTTTAAAGACATGAGAAATTTTAATCAAGCATGTCTTTTTCTCCTAAAATGAAAAATAAAAATGTTTTACTGCCCATTTCTATCAAAGTAAGAAGATTCATACACACATTGAAATTATAATATAAATTTCAATTCCAAGCAACTTTTCTTAGTAACATATTTCTGTATTGTTAAAAAGAAAGGTAGTTTATTCTTGAACGATTTTTATATTTATCGATTTTTTGATCACCCTGAACATGCAGGATGAAAGTTCTCCATGCCAACCGCATTTTAAAGACAAGTAAAAATTTTATTAAAGAATGCTTTTTTCTCGTAATGAAAAATGAAAATATTTTTCCTCTTTTCCACTCTAACCATGGACATACTGTATATAAAGGATGCCACAGTAAATCAAATAAAAATTGGGTACTAAAAGATTTTCAATGCTATTACTTACAGTTTGCTACTGCTATTGCAATTAATCTAAAAATTTGATATAAATAATAAGTTCTGAGGAGCACTAACCATTATTGTTACAGAAACTTAAAAAAAAACAAGGAATTCTAAAATTAATGTACTTATACTTTCTTTAAATATATGTACTTATATTAAACGGTAAAGCTTTACTTAACCTTTGGTTACCTATTTGAATTTCGAGTGATTGTAGTCTAAATTGTAGTAATGTAAAATATTTCAGGGTCAAAATGAATAAGTTAATGGAAATCTATGACAAAAAACTCACTGTGCCAACAGCAGCTGTCAATGGTGTTATGGGTATTAACTCTGATGATGAATACAGTTCTTCAGAAAGTGACGATGATGGGGAGTGTACCCAGTATGAACAAGCCTTTGTTAAGGAAGAAATGGGAAAATATGCTCAGTTCTCCACAGATGGAACTGGGAAAAAATATGGTGAGGTAAGAAAATCAGACGATGTACAGGGAGCCTCAATGTTTCATGTACAAGGAACTGTCACAGATTCTTTAAATTGAGACAATCCACCTCCAGTGTCATTTTGTTTAGCCACTAGAGGGTGTCAAGTTCGTAAAACATAAAAAAAATTTCTAAACATCCTTTAAAATGCTTTTTCTAATTTAAATGACACTTGGTATAAAAATTGCATTTATGTTTAAATGCAATTTTTTTATTTAGTTTTTAAAAGTTTCCTCGTCTTTTTATTTTATTCCAAATGGTTTTCCCAAACCAATTATTTTATTAGTCATCACTAGCTCTTTTTCAACATAAATAATAAAGTAATTAACTGCCATCAAGAATAATAACTTGTGATAAATTACTTCGTGAATTTTAGAAATTTGCAATCGACTTCCTTAAAAGAAATTTATTGGATATCCCATTTTGTAAATTGTGACTATTAAATTTGAATTTCTGTGATAGTTCTTACTCAAAAACGTTTTAAATAGATAAAATCGTCCATTATTTCTCAAAATCTCTACTAATAAAAATGTATAGCAAAAGACAATGACCTCAATATTTTAGGTAAGAAATAAACTTATATCTATTTTAGATTATGCGGAAAACTCCCGTGCAACATTTAGTCTGTAAAATTTAGTCTGTTTTAATTAAATAGCTCTTACTATTCAGTAAATATTAATAAAATCTCTACATTTTTTCAAACTTTAACGCCCTATATCTGGAAAACAGGAGCGTTGCGGATCCCTGTTAAAAGAACTTTTTGTCTTAAAATCAAAGATCAATTTGTGCACATACTTAATTAACACCCTGGATATAATTAATTTAATACATACTTATTAAGTAAACAGCAACAGTTATAATCATCATTTCCACGTCCATATTTTACAATATTATGCGTAGATAAAATGTAAAATAGTACTGATATTAACAAGATATCAAGTGTAAACCAACGTGCGGTTAATAGCAATGGCCTTTATTCATGAATAGAGGCTTTTGACATTACATTGAAAGATGTATAAATACAAATAAGTTATGACATCATTACTTTTCACTATATAAGTAAAATGCTGTTGAAATATTCTCTCTTTTTAATTGAAAAATATTCTCAGATTATTATTACATTTTAGGGTTCTCAGGATTTGTGTGATGTTGAAGGGGTAGAAGGATTTGATTACAAGAATAATGCCTTTAATATTTATTCAAATTACAATTTCACAAAACCTTTTATTAAAAGGGAATTGCCTATCGATTCATTCAAACAAAAGGTAAGCAAAAATAAAACACTGCTTTTTTATTAATTATAAATAAATTTTTTAAGATACTTGTCCTACTTGAAGTGGACAATGTTGTGATCATACAAGGTCCCACAGGATGTGGTAAAACCACACAAGTTCCACAATATATTCTAGATTATTGTAGAGAAAAAAATACATATTGTAATATAGCTGTAACACAACCTAGAAAAATAGCTACCATTAATGTTGCGAGAAGAGTTTGTGAAGAAAGAGCATGGACGTTGGGAACTATTTGTGGATATCAGGTTTGAATGTTTACAAATAGTTAATCTATTTGTATTATTTATATGAAAAAAATATAAATAATTGCAGTGTTTAAATATATTAATTTTACCTTAAATATTTCAGATTGGATTGGAAAAGAAAACGTCGCCTAATGTACTGTTGACATATATGACAACAGGTACGTTATTACAAAAAATTATTAATGATAAACAACTGAACCAGTTCACCCACATAATTATTGATGAAGTTCATGAAAGAAATCAGGAGTTAGATTTCCTTTTGTTAATTGTCAGAAAATTTCTATTTACTAACTCTCAGAAAACAAAGGTAAATATATATTTTTTCTAATTAATTAATAAAATAATAATGTTACATAAGTTGCTAATTTAAATTTATATATAATGTACTTTCAGTTAGATTAGAATAGAGGTGTATTTTGATAGTGTGGTTTGCTTACTGAGGTGCATATACATGATATAACTTTGAATGGGGGTCATATTTATATGGAGGCTACCTTTGACATTTGGAAACCATAAGTGTTCTCAAATTACATTGTTTTTTAAATATTGTAATTTTCATACCACTCTGCTGGACAAGCTACTATAACCTCAAATAAACATGCCTGTTAGTTGTCAGCACATACTCTGTTGGGAGCTAGGGTATGCATTATTGTCAATTCTCATATTTCTTGACTCGTATACATATATTTTTTATAACGTCACACAGACATTTAACAATGAAGACTTAAATAGAATATACTATCACTAAACATTAAAATAAATAACCATAACTTAATAAAACTACACTTAACTCAACATTGCGCTATACAATTTCTATTTCGGTTCCAGTAAAAACTATGTAATACTTTATTTAGAAAATCTTGAAATTGCCTGTACACTTTCTCATAAATCGGTAAACTGAAAACTAAAATAAATGTAATAAAATGTAGTGGTAACATACTGGCCCATTTGGTTTCATTGCATAAATGTTTTTTTTGGGCCCTCTTTGTGCCATGATATCATATCACATCAAGTGGATTAATATTAAGTAGTTCACTTAAACTATATCAATGTCAGAGGTCATTAATACTGAGATTCACAAACTAAACACAGTGCTTTAAAACAGATATAAATCAACTAATTTATATGAGCCGAAATTGTAAGATACACATAGCAGGCTGCGTATTATTTTCACTCCGCAGATACCCTCCTATATTTGCCAGTTGTGTGTAAAAAACGAGAATATTTTAAATTTTTACAATACGATAATCCAAGGATACGCAAAGCAGTTGAATAAAGATCAAAGTGTTTACTTCGAATCAATTTGCTGGTTTATATATGTGCTTTAAAAAATTTTTAACACTTTTTATTACAAATGATTTAAAAAAATATTTAAAATCTATTAGATTGGTACCTAGTTTTATTTTTTTTATTATGAACATTTTACAAAATAGTAAAAATTATTGTAAAATATGAATTAGTTTTACTTACAATTAGTAACGTATACCTACCGTGCACAACCAGTATTAAATATTTAATAAATCGTGCAAAAAACAAAAAATATAAATTTTTTAAAAGTTCTTGAGAATGTTTACTACGACTTGCCGATATTGACAAAAAGATATGACTTCATAATAACATGTTGCAAAGTCATACAAAAACAATCTGTTTTTACAAAATTCTTCAGTGCATTGCAGTTTGACCCTTTGCTTCTCTGTTAGTTCATACAGTGATAAGTACGCACATGTATTCGAGTTTGGGAGCTGCCTAGTGGTGGCATAAACAAGAATTTAAGTACATTTTGTAAATCACATAGCTTAATTGTCCATTTGATTAAAAAAGTAATAATTCCTGATTCTGCGGAATATGTACTATTACCACTACAAATTTGAACCTCGACAAGATTTAAAATTTGATGTTGAGGAATTGCAAGTTTCCTAATTACTCCACAGGTTGTTTGAAACTACACACCAGAACATTATTTTGGTTCACTACTCTTTATAATATGCTCATTATATAATTAGAACTTATAAAGATTACAAAAGTTCTTGACCATTAAAATTTTCCAAAATTTTAGGTGGCAGGTTTTTTGCCAGTGCATTTAATAATAACAAGTTTGTAAATCTCGCCTTAGTATCAAATTAAAATGTAATTAATAGGTAGAAATATGAAGAAAATTTAATTTTATGAAAAATTAAAGAAAAATCCAGATTGTATCTCGGTGATTAGCCCCACTCTGAGCCATGCTATTAAAGGTTCTGAAAAATAATATGTAGGTGCTCATAATAATGAAGTCAAGTTCAAAAAACTTTAGAAAATTTTTAATTTTCATTATTATTTATAATTTTTTTTGTAGGTCATTCTTATGTCTGCTACTATTGAGGCAAAAGAATTTGCTCACTACTTCAGATGTCCAAACTTTAATACTTTTCTTCCAGCACCTATTATTTATATCGATAAAAAAAGTAATTACACGAAGACAATTTTTTATATGGAACAACTGAGTGTAGCTGTAGCATCTGCTACAACAACGGTAAGTTAATTGATATATTTTGTAAATCACGGATTTGTGAAAGTTTTTTATTAATTTATTTTTGAAAAATCTGGTTTTGTCAATTATTTTTGCTCGAAATATAATGCCAAATGACATGCTCAAAGCTTTGAGGTTTTTCTAAATTTTGAGAAATAATGGAATTTTAAACTTTTTTTGAAACATTGTCAAATTTGATTGTTTTGAGTACCTACCAGTAAAATAAATGGAATATATTTATATTTCATATTTTATATATTTATATGAATATTTTATATGAAAATGTACTTTCTAATTACTACTATACTCGACGGCCAAAATTATAGATAGTGATTCATCGCTAGCTCTTGGACTAGTAAGGGGGATGAAGCGTGGCGGGAACGAAAATCCATTGGCGTGTCTTCGTAAAAGGCAGCAAGATATATAAAATATTGAAAAAACATAATAAAACATAACATCTAATATTTTTTACGGTTTGCTATAACCGGCACTTTGATCCATTTTAATTATTACAGCATTTTAAAACGTCCCAGTTGTGTTTTTTTAATTTATAAATTTATTACATCCATGGAATTAGACTCCTCGTCTACGCTTATGCTATGAAGTTTCTCAGGACGGATAAATCAAGTCCGTTTACACCCACTAAAAAAGCATTTCCCTATTCCCTACCAAGTGCAAAAGACAGAGATAAAATATAGATCGACGTTCAGTGTAACTCACTAACTCAGTCTATACATGATTATAGATTCTACCGATGTGCATGGCGAGCGGCATAAAGATAAATAATATTGAACCGTATAGAAATCATTTTATATTTTATACGCATTATGGTAATAGGGTTTTTATATTATGTATTAGTCACTCTTTATAATTTCGGCCGCCGAATATAGATAGATTTAGTCTTAAAATTTCAGTTGGAATATAATTGTTGCGTAAATTTACTATTATTTCATAGTGCAATTTTTCAATTGGCAAAAATTATGATAAAACTTCTCTTTTGTTTTCATTTTTAATATAGTCATTAGTCAGGTGACAATCTCCCTTGATTTAACTAGAACTGTTTAACCACAAAATAGTTTGGAAGGATTTTAACTCTAGAATACTGCATTGATCCAATTGTTTAAATTTAGTTTTTATAGCATGTCTATTTATAGATATGTTAAGAAAATTTTTGGCAGGTGATGGATACTGAACAGATATAATGTGTGTGCATCCTATTGCATCAATATCAAACTAAAAGTTGTTGATTTTATACTAAAAATGAAAATTTTGAATGATAATTGCAGTGGCAACAGTTTTTTCTGAAATGTAGACATTTTATCTTATAGGCTTTTTTGTGTAGAATCCAGTGACAAAATTTTTAATCAAAGTTAAAGTTAAAAAATTAATGGTAAAGTATCAGAAAGTACTCCAACTCTAGCTTCTATAGGGATTCTTTTATTTGTTCCTGTGGTTGGATTCTATTCAAGTCCCATAGCACCTAGGCCTATAGTGCGTGCCACTGTTCAAGCCTATTCAGCAAGTAGCTTTGTCCTTTTTACAAAGTGCAAAAGTTTATTTGCCAACACTTCTCAGAAAGGGTTTTCCTTGGCACTTATCCAGGAAGTTTAATCCACCAAGTCAGATACTCGGCAAACCAGACTCTACAAGCTTTAGCTTGTATAGATGTTTCGTAAAATGACAGTGTCCCCTTATAAATCCCCTTAAATTTTGTTCAAGCTCAGCAACTCATTTGTTCTTTCCTGCAAATGATACTCCATATGTTCCTTCACATGGCTTTGCTCTGGCCTTGAAACCCAGTATTTTCTATGTTCTGACTCACTCTCTTTGCCCAGAGCTCCCGTGACCATATTGGGAGATGTGCCACAGAAGAGCTCTGGACTAATGAAATCTGTTTCCAATTCTTTCCTAGCAAGTTAATCCGCTTTCTCATTTCCTGGCACCCAACACAATCCAACTGTATTAGTAGCAGTTAGTCACCATTTGTAAACATTGCCATGAGTTTTGAACTTACCTTGTGTGTGTTTAAAGCCTTCATTAGTGTTTGACTTTCTGAGAATATATATGCGATTTTATATTTATAACCTCTACGCACATTCTCTGCTAAATACGTTATCCCCAGACTTGTGGTTTGTACTCCATCTGGGTCTTAGTGCAATTATTCCTGCATCCATCCCCCTAGCCGTTTTGAAGCTATCAGTAAACCATACCTGTCTCCATCTTTTCAGGGTCTCAAACTTTTTCTCCCACTTGCTCTGATCCTCTATTCGAGTCTCAAATAGGATCATCGAAAATAACAAATTTTAATAAATGAAATATCCTAGTATTACATCAAAAATGGAATATCACAAGCACATATTACAAAATAAAAAATAGCTTTTTTTGCTGTCTTGATTTTTTCACAAGACAAGTTTATCACATAAAATTTGCTTTGCAGATTCTTAATAAAATATATATTTCTAATTTGTTTTTAATTATAATTCTGCACTCAACTCGTGATTTTGTGAAAATGTTCTTTTCTTATTTACTTTATTATTATTGTTAACATAATAACAGTAGAGGTAAAAACCTATAAACTCAAGAGCAAAAAACTTGAAAAACAATCTAAAATATAAGCATACAATATAAAATAAAACAGTACTATTGGTACAATATTACAGATTAAAAGAGAATAACAATTACACAATTATTAAAAATTAAGTACATTATCAAGTTTGTTTTTAAAAGAATTTATAGAAGAAGCACTTTTTGGTAAAGAATTCCAGTCATGAAACACACGGTTGCTCAAAAAAAACTGCCTACATCTGGTAGTATAATTTTGATGGCTAAGCTTGTAATGGTGACCACGAAGTCGAGTATGAGCAGATAACACATATAAATGTGTTAAATTTGTGGAATATGTGCCATGAAGAATGCTATATGTGGTGATTACCACGCTTAAGCCTTTCGATTTCTGGGATTCAGTTTTTAAGATATTTAGTCTTTCTTCATAAGAAGGCCGAGAAATACCATAGGGAAGTCTGGTGGCGGCACGTTGTAACAACTCAATTTGAGATTGGTCTCTTATCAGATTTGGATACCAGACAGCTGAACCATACTCGACGATGGGTCTTATGTAGGATTTATATAAGCAGTTAGTAGTTTCAATCGAGGGAGTAGATAATATTTTTTTGAAAAGAAATAACGAGCGTTTAGCTTTACTGCAAGCAGCAGTTATATGAGCTGACCAAGAGAGGTCATTAGAAATCACTACACCAAGATCAGTTTGCCTCTCCACTTTTGACAATGGAATGCTACCAATTTGATCATGAAATCTTGGGTTGTTCTTACCCAAGTGCAAAACTACACACTACACTATTTTTTTGGAGTTCAGCAATATTAACCATTTTTGGCACCAATCTGCTACAGCAATCAAGCTTTCCTGCAATAGTTTATAATCAGTAAAAGGATTCCCATAAATCTTTGTATCATCAGCATACAGCGAGCATTTAAGTGGCAATGTTTGAGGAATATCTGCTGTATAAATAAGAAAAAGTAATGGGCCAAGAACTGAGCCTTGAGGAACTCCACTTTTAACAGAATAGTATTCCAAGACGTCAGTTCCTATTTTCAAACGGAAAAAACTATTGTTTAAAAACGCAACAATTCATTTGTGAAGATCACCTCTAATACCTACATGTTCAATTTTAGAACAGAGACATTTTATGGGTACTTTGTCAAAGGCCTTGCTAAAATCAAGATATAAACTCTCTTTTCTCCTTACTTCTCTTTGCCATTAAATACTAAAATTCTTATGGTGCCTAATGGTAGGTACAAATATAACTGATCATATACAGGAAAGATGTCAATCTAGGTTTGATTATTTAATATTGTTAGCAGTTTACTCTTTGTAGATCTTGTAATAATTTAGATATTTTTATCATTGTGTTTGTACCCAATTTTTAAAAAAATCACAATGTTCATTTTGACAATCGTAAGAAATGATTATACAAAACTGCATTTTTCATCCATTCCCAACTAACATGTATAGTGACAAATACTAATATCAAAGTTACTGTGATGAAAGTGACGCAACGCTTCACCTATTTCCGTTTGGTTGTGCAATTTAAAATTATTTTTAATTTTATATAAATTTTATAATTTAGATATAATTCTATATTAAAAATGTATTGTGTTAGTTTTATACGCAGAAATAAACAGAATAGTTGCACGGTGAACGCCTTCTAAAAAACATTGCCTATCAACCTCGTACCATGCAACATATAGTATATGCAAGTGACGTAGATTGAAATTATTCTGTATTCTGCTTCTCTTTGTAGCGTTGTTTATGGCGGTTGTCATGGCAACGAGGTGACTAACACGGGAGTAAACTACGGAGTGGGGGAACGAGTGACGCAGAAATTGAAGCAGCATTGTCATCGCCCATCTCCTGTCTTTAAACAGTTTATAAGATACGCGTCGCTCAGTGCACAATTATCAGGGTTCTTAGTTGGTATTCGGAGTATAAGTGGTTGTGTGGAAGTGTTCATTTAAATCATAATTTAAAACTTTGATGTATGCCCTGTTTAATTGTGGGTGTAAAGTAGGGCATGTGGAATAAGAAGGGATTTAAGAATTTTAGGAACGTCACGGGAGGCTGTTGTAACCACAAACCTGTAATTACTAATACTCCTACTAGAGTAACCACTTCGTCATCGACTTTAATAGATAATATTATATCCAATGTTTACTAGAATACTAGAATTTAAGGTTGTACAATCTCATACCTCCGATCATTCTTATCAAACGACTTTATTTAAATCGTACACTAAAAATTTAAAGTCACCAAAAAGTGAAAAAAAAAACGTTTTGAAATCTTAGTCCAGAAAACCTAAATACTTTTAAAAATCTATTGAAATATGAAACATGGTCTGAGGTATTTGTGAATAACCACTTTAATGAATGTTTTAATGCTTTTTATAATACGTTCTTATATAATTTTAATCTGTCATTTAAAATCAAGTAGTCTTGTCATATACCGAGTAGAGGGCACACTTGGGTTGATGAAGAAATGCGTATTACCTCCATGTATATGAAGGATTTATATCATCTAAATAATAAGTTCAATTCACAAATTTTCAGTAAATTTTATACACAAGAGAAAAAGGTATATAAAAATTTTCTCAATGCAAAACAGAAATCATACTATGATAATATTATCCACAAATCACCGAATGCCATACAGGCAGCTTGGGGCATTATTAATAGTTATAAAAATAATAATATAACCAAGGATAATTTAATTACACTAAAAAATAATGAAGGAAATTTAATTAGTAATCCTATAAATGTGGCTTTATTCAATGAATATTTTATAAGTAAAGGGGTCAATGATTTACCTGAATATAATGGGAGTTATTTGGCAAATTCTATCTTTCTACATGAAATTACTGCAATCGAGCTGCACGATATTGTATCGTCTATGAAAGCTGAATATTCTCGGGGTATGGATGATATTCCAGGTATCATTATTAAAGCTAGTCTCGACTTGATTGAACGGCCTTTATTACACCTTGTAAATATGTCACTGATGACAGGAACCCTCCCCAATGTTTTAAAACAATCTAAAATAATACAAATAATGTTTACAAAAAAGGTGATGTGACTTCAGTGACTAATTATAGACCGATTGCTTTACAAAATCAGTTTGCAAAAATATTTGAGAAGGTTTTTTATAATCAGCTTTGTGATTTTTTGTGTAAAAATAATATCGTAAGTAACACCATATCAACATGGATTTGTTAAAAACAAAAGTACACAGTCTGCTTTATATCAAAGTATAAAATTTCTTCAGAAATGCTTAGATAATAAATATAATACCTATGGTGTTTTTTTCGACTTTAGTTCTGCATTTGATATGGTGGATCATAATATTTTATTTGTAAAATTGGAAAAGATTGGCATTAGGGTTATTGCTCTGAATTGGCTAAAATCATATTTACAGGATAGATTGCAATGTGTGCATCTCAGTGATGGCACACAATCAAAAGTTTTACTGAATAACAGTGGGGTACCACAGGGCAGTTTGTTGGGCCCGGTATTATTTATTATTATGATTAATGATCTGCCTGATATAGCAGACAGAGATGTGTTACCGATATTATATTGTTCCACCGAACAGATTCAACGTCTTTTACAAAATATAATGGAATGGAACAAAAAGATGAAGTTATAGTTAAATTGTGATAAATCCCATCTTATGAAATTTCTTGCAAGAAATACAATTTCTGAGCTCAGCCCATTAATTAAATTTGATTCTGGTAAGTCCATGCCTGTGATAGATGAATGTAAATTCCTAGGGATACATGTTGACATGAAATTATCGTGGAGTTTACATGTGACCCATGTCTGTAACAAATTAAACTCTAAGCTTCTTATTTAGACAACTAAGACCGATAGTTGCTGATTCAACGCTTCTCTCATTATATTATGGACATGTATATTCCTTATCTACATGCAAAAAACTGTTCCTTAAATATAATTTATTAACATTCCCTTCTATATACATATACTTCAGTGCATTATACATAAAGAACAACATAAATGAATTTATAAAACAAGAAGATATTCATATACATAACACAAGGTAAACAAGAATTAAAAAAATTTCTCCTCCCTTGGGCCTTCGCGGTTGATGAATATTTTAACATTAATGTTTGTATTTAATTATTTTCTGACATCCTATATTAAGAATTGTATGTTGTACAATGTCTTGATCTCTGGAATTAAATAAACAAACAAACAAACAAAGCTTCTTTCGAACATACATGTTTGGTGTGCGTTAATATTCACAGAAGTCCAGAAGCCGAACTAAGATTTCTATTTTTTATAAAATCTAAATGAAAATCTTTCTCACGAACGTCAGTTTTTTGGTAATATTGCAAATGCAACTAAAAATTTCCAGATTAAAGCCATTTGACCTTGGAAAATTTGAATTTTTTTTTTTTTTTCATTTTAATCGAAAATGCTTCACCTATTCTCAATGTCACGAGCCGCCATTGTCTGACGTACAGTCACCAGAATGTTAAATTTTGTTATATGAAATAAGTTGCATTCAAATTCTATAAATGACTCCTTAACTTCAAATTTACTTAAAGTCTGTTACTTAAAAGTCTATTAAATAATGGCTAATAGTATGTCTTGAAAGTAATTTCCTCAGTAGGGTTAAAAACTAACAGTAATTTTGACTCAACCAGGTGGTTGTAATGTGACTTTAAAGTTAGTAATACATTGGAATTTGTGATAGTAACTTGTTAGTAATCTATGCTACAGGAGAGCACATTAAAGTAACAGACACTTTAAAAATAAAAATATGTTGCCAAAATCTAACAAAAACCTTCCAAGTTCACCATCTTTTTGGTCACTCAAGAGAGTAGTGGAAGCCATTTTGCACAAAACAAAAAAAATTTAAGTATTCAAATGTTTTCAACAATTTTTAAGTGATTAATTTTTTTTTTTACTAGTCTGATTTCTACGTTATTTTTTTATACAAATCTTCCATAGTTTTTCACTAAAATGCATTTCAAAATTTACACAAGACAGTTTCAAATATGCTGTTATAAAAATAGACACTTTAAAGTAGGTAACGAATGGAATAAAGACATGACATTAAATTAATGATTGAAAAAGATTGATGTATATTGTCTACTTAAATTCTTCGACTTAACTGCTTCTTAGTTGTCACTAATATGTTAATTACTTCAAAAATAGTGGTGAGATCAGTTCCAAAAACATTGATGCCACCTATCTACCAGAAGATTATTTCTCACTTTGTTGAATAAACCGTAATAATTTGATATCTGGGAAGTACCGATCATTGGTAGCTAAACACTTTATTGTCGCTTTGATAGTTGTTATTAAGTTAATATGATAATAGTTGCAACTTGGGCTAGCATGATTCTATATACAGGCTGTTACAAATTCGCTTCTCACTACAGGGATCTCGAAAATGGTAAGAGTACAAACTAGCTTAAATAGAGGCAAAAAAAAATCAAGGCTAACATGATTAGTTTTCGAAATATTTGACAAAACCCGAAATTTTGGAAATCCATTTTTGTTTAATTTCAGCCTTGTTTGAGGTGATATTGAAAAAAAGAACACTTTCTCATGACCATTTTTTGCCCTCTATCGAATGGCATATCAATTTTTATATGTAACGTTTCGTCTCTCTAGGACCATCTTCAACTTCATTTTTTTAAATATGACCCTAGAAATTTTATTACATTTTTTGCAAGTCTTCATGACTCCCATTACTGTACTGCCTCAGCCCAAACCAGATTCAGACATTTTGTCTCGAAAAATTCATCTTCAGTGTATCCATTCCAAATGTATCTAAATTTCTTATTTAGATTTCATTGTTTATTGAATTATCATACACTGTAAGTATCGTTAGACCCTGTGAAATCCATCTAGTTATTTAAACTATTACCATCACACATTAAAATACACAATTATTGGTTTTATTCACGTGTCCATAGTTACTTCTAGGCTTCTCGAGTGCTCAAAATTCAAACAAATTCCGATTTCTGTTTTCAGGATATTCACACAAATACATCTGACATGCTCTTTCACAGTTACGATACAGATATAATAAATTCCAATAATATTACGCTGATCTTCATTTTCAACCTTTGCCAAAACGAAAATGTTTTTGAACATTTACTGAATTTTTTTAAAGAATAATATTCAGTTGGTATTTTGGTTGTTCAAATGCATTTTTAAGAATTAATTTGTCATAATAAAATTAAAATTGTAATAGTGTTTTAATTTTGACGCAACAACTTATTGAGTTATGTATGACCAAGTGATGGTAATAGGAAATGTTTTATTGTAACGCGTGGTGGCAATAGTTTAAATAACTAAATGGATTTCACAGGGTCTAACGACACTTACAGTGGACGATAATTCAATAAACAAAGAAATCCAATATTTGTATTAGATTGATTAGGGTTGTATTAAAAAAAATGAAGTTGTTGATGGTCCTGGAGAGACGAAATGTTACATATAAAAATTGATTATGCCATTCGATAGAGGGCAAAAAGTGGCCATGAGAAAGTGTTCTTCTTTTTTCAATGTCACCTCAAAGAAGGCTGAAATGAAACAAAAACTGATTTCCAAAATTTCGGTTTTCTTCAAATATTTCGAAAATTAATCATGTTAGCCCTGATTTTTTAGAGGCATAATGTTGGTCCCCTGATCCCCATTTAAGCTACTTTGTACCTCTTCCCGTTTTCGAGATCCCTGTAGTGAGAAGCGAATTTGTAACAGCCTGTACATATTCAGTTAATGCTTGCACAATCAAAAGGCTCAAAAGGATTGTTCACGGATGCTTATCAAGCATCAAGCTACATTTGCATCTACCTTTAGGCTCATTAGATTTTCCAAGTTTCACTCCTGATATTCTTCCATTCTACCATATCCATTGATAGAGTACCTACTTACTTCCCTAATGATATACAGATTCCAGCGTCTTCAATGAATATCTATTTTTGAATTGTAATATTTTCCAGATTCCAAAGTATGACATTGATAAGCCGGAAATTTCTGACGGGCTTTGGAAGACATTTGTATTTCTCGTTTGCATTATTGATAAATTAGATGTATCAGATCCCATAACACATGAGAAGGTAATTGGAAGTATCTTAGTATTCCTGCCTGGTATAAATGAAATAGAAGAGGCTAACAAACGTCTCGAAACTCATTTTAATGAGTCTAGGTCTCAACCACAAAAGGTTGAAATTGATGGAGAAGAACAAATAATAATCCCCATCAAATGGGAGATAATCCCCTTACATTCGTCTCTTCCAAACGATGAGCAGGCAAAGGTTTTCCGACCACCCAGTCCTGGTTGTAGGAAAGTGATTCTCTCCACAAATATTGCTGAAAGTTCCATTACCGTTCCTGATTCTTGCTATGGTAAGTTTCTTTCTTTAGAAAAGTTGAGAATGTTTTCTAAATCTTGCTGCTATAGGGGAAGTCCGGGCAAAGTGAACACCCTTAGCTTTCCATGATTATTGTTGATAATGTATAATGGAGAAAATTAAAACAATTATCTGAGATTAGTCTTTCTTTAATAAACTTTCGAAATTAGTTAACAATTTTCCTTAATTCTGGTTGAAACAGTTGCTATAAATCAAATAAGGAAAAATGTCAAAATATCCACCTTGCCCGAGCCTCCGGGTAAAGTGGATACGCCATAAGGGCAAAGTGGATAACAACAAAGAAATCTTTGGGAACATAAGTTACTAATAAAGTAATATTTAACATTTCGAAAAAAATAAAAATAACATTCTTTTTCAAAAATCTAATCAATACAATTATCACAAATGTAATCCTCATTGCTTTCAAATGCTGAAAACTTCATGACACCATTGATGACATATATTACATCGTATCCAATCTTCGATTGGTTTTCTGTCTTGTTCAATATATATTTCACAGCAGAAAAAGCATAAGATATCTTTGGATTTTTTTATTTTCTTGTGACTTCTATCTTGTTGTTGGTTTAGCTGGCTGAGATATAGGTCTTAATTCCGAATGACTGTAGTGAGTTTTGAAACACCCAGGTTTAGGTGAAATAAGGAGACTGTTATATATAATGAAAGAATTTACGATCACCGGGCAAAGTGAATACGGTATCCACTTTGCCCTATTCCCTTTGCCCTATCTGATCACTTTTTATTTATTTATTTATTTATTTATTTATACTGCATACATACAAAGGAACAGTCCAATTACATGTATACAGTTGAATGTTAGCTAATATAAAAAACAAGTTAAAAATAATGTATAAACAACCAGACACATGCAAAATACAATGTAAAAAGAGAACAAAGAAAGGAAATAAAAAAAATGTCAGTTAAAATGTACATAAAACACCCAATCGTATCACGTACGTATCATAAGTATGAGAGTAGCTTAGTCCGACTAATATTAAAAATATCAATGTCGTATATTCTTAACAAATTATTCACCGTACACAGACACTGTTCTAGGGGTGAATTAATATTAAATATTTTAAAAAGTCTGTATCTAGTTCGCATTCTCATATCGGGTACATTAATATTAATAGACGCCAACAAATCGGGGACAACTATATTACTATGTAAAATATTATTTTGAGGTTAATCCGTTTCAAATAAAAACTGCTGCTTTGGGTTTGATTTTCTACACAATGTAAAAAGCTACATAAAGATACATTATAACCACCGAAAAACAAAAGTTGATAAATAAATAACTTTCTTGTTATTAGCAAAATACTTACCTTGATAAATTAATATTATTCAAGCAAAAACACAAATCGTCGCCTTCTGGACGCCACGTGATACGACCACTTACTAATATATTTGCCACACACTCTACGCCGACGTACGAACGTTTTTATGGTAACGTGGCGACCGGTAAGCAAATTATTTGAGAGTGGTGAGGAGTATTCTCTTTATCCGGGGTATTCGCTTTGCCCGGGTTTCCCCTAATGTCAAATTTTGTTTTGATTATAATCTCATTAAATAAAAGGTTAATAAACATACTCTTTTCAGTAATCGATTTTTGCCAAACAAAAGTTATGACGATAGATCCAATCACAAAGTACACGAGCTTAAAACTGGAATGGGCATCACATGTCAACTGTGACCAAAGAGCGGGAAGAGTAGGTAGAGTTGGAAATGGTAGGGTATATCGCCTAGTGCCAGAAGTTTTTTACAATGTAAGTTTTTTTTTTATTTATTGTCAATTGAAACCATCAGTGTAATAAATCTAAAAGGAATTAAATAATCCCATATTGAGCAGAATTTAAAAAAATGTATTTGTTAAATAAATTCCATGGAAATATATAGGGTGTCTCAAAAGTCAATGTTTAGCCGGCAATGCTGGACCATGGCTAGCCGAATAAGTAAATTTGAGCCTCATAAAAATCTTAGTTTTCAAGATATACTTAGGCACTTTTTAGTTCTTGGAAATCATTAACCTAAAAATGTTTTGGGTGCCACATCTACAAAGTTATTTATTTTTTGCAAAAAAACAAAGTTTTTTTGCTAATATTTGCTTACAAACCTTTTTTTATTTCTTTCAAATGATCACTTTACTTTGACGGTTAATGTTGTGAATAAATGTGCTGGGTCATACTAACAAATAATGTGCAATCTAGAATGGTGTAGATAATGCTTAACATTTTTTACTTAAGAAAAAGAAATGGCTATTTTTCTGCAAAAGAGCTGATTTTGACTAATAATGTATTTGTTTCAAATTATTTTAAACAGATAAACATATATTTTCAAATCACATCTGTTGCTGTTGCTATTGTTATGTTGTCGGTGTTATTGCAGTTGTTGCGCAACAACAACAATAACAGCAACGACAACAGCAGCAGTAGCAGTAACAGTAACAACTAAAGCAGACTTCTTTAATCTATAATAAGAGCGTGCCTTACTAAGTAGTGAGAGTTTCCTGACTATAGTAGTCGAACCGTTCCTTGTGAACTCGGTAGAACGCTTCGTATCCTCCTTATGCATACTGTCGACGAAGGAAATCGTACAAATATTAAGATTTAAGAGAGTTATCAACATCGTTGCCTTAGTTTAGATATTGTCGTTGTTATTGCTATAACTGATCTTCTTGGTGCTGCCGCTTCTGTTGTTGTTGTTGCCTTTGTTATTGTTATTGTTGTCAGTGTTACTGTAGTTGTTGCGCAACAACAACAACAATCTTCAATAATCTATAACAGGGATCGGCAACTGGTGGACCACGGTCCAGGTCTGGACCACGAAGGTAAAATACTGGACCGCCAAAAATTTTTTGAAAGTACCTATAAATTACTTAAATAATTATTTAAAAAATGATTTTTTACGTTTGAGTGCCAACCTTATCATTTTTTTTTAGTATTTTACAATTGTGTGAGTGTTTTGAGTTCTTAATGGTTAGTAAGCAGATTAAATTTGAGTCCAAATTAAAATAAAGAATTTGTAAGAAATATGAATTTTTTTCTGGACCTCGTTAAAAATTTTCAAAGTATCCGGACCCCATCTAAAATTAGTTGCCGACCCCTGATCTATAATAGTATCCCTTATTAAGTAGTAAGAGTTTCCTTACTATGGTAGACAAAGTAATCCTCGCGAACTCGGTAGAAAGCTTCGTATCCTTGTACCATTGTTTTTGAGAAAAATTAATTATATGAAAATGTGGAAATGTTATGATACATGTTTATATTATTTTATAATGGAAAAATGACGAACTGAAAAAATATAATATTTCAGATTTTTGTGCCACTAAAAATGACTAAATAAACATTACATTCCTATAATAATTTTCTAATACTGTTAGATGTATGTTCCATAAGAAAAAAAATGATTCATTATGTTTATTTTTAGATCTGTGAATAAATGATATTTAACACTTCAATATCTTCAAAGACAATGAAGTAACAGTCAAATTTAACTCTTTCGAGTGATCTTATTAGTTATGGTTACACTGGTACAGCTGATGTGTTGCGTCACAGACAACTTTTAATATTTGATTTCAGTTTTTTTCAATTAAAAAAAAAATTGCAATTTGAAAGTTAAAGATAGTCGATGAAATGACACGTACTTAATTAATAAAACTGTGCTTCTGCTATACTGTTTTTTATGTTGTATAATGACTATCGAGTATTACACTAAAATGTAATAAGTGAAATGAAATATTTCGTTGTGAGAACATTAGAACCTCCTGTTAATTTCTTTTCAGGAGAAAATGTCTGAACGGAGTGTCCCAGAAATTCTAAATGCTCCTTTAGAAAGAGTTGTACTTCAAGCCAAAACTCTAAATTTGAAAGACACGCCTTCACAAATACTTGCTTTGGCATTAAATCCACCAAATTTGAAAAATATTGCCAACACAATTCTTGCGCTCAAAGAGGTATGTATTAATTTCTTATTTAATTAATACTTGTACATTGTATAGAGAAGTTGCAAATATTCTATTAGCCTATTTTGAGTAAGTCGACATTTTAAAGTTATGTAAAATACGCCGAAAAATAAAAAAAAAACAGAAAAAGTTAAATATGGACCAAAATAATCGAATGTTTAAAAAGTGTACTTAAAATAAATGTGCCTAAATTGCAATTTCAATGATTTTGTGCATGTTTACCTATGTATTGCTTCGTTTCTTATGTAAAAAGTAAATGTTTTGGTTATCCGTGTTTTTCAATTTATCCGTGCTGCGCTCGGTCCCGTAGATCACGGATAATTGGGGTTCTATTGTATTAAAATTACCTAGTAAAGAGAAAGTAAATACATAATTGTAATAAAACATATAGCTTCCCAAAAAACTTTTTAAGTGTTCTAATTTAAAGTTAGTCAATATACTAGACATTTTCTGTTGCAGATGGGTGCATTATTACAAACTTGTCGAGGTATCCAGTCCACTTCTGATGGCGACCTAACCTTCTTAGGAAAAGTAATGTCAAAGTTACCTATTGATGTAAGGCTGACAAAGCTCATTATATTAGGACAGTTGTTTAGTTGTCTTGAAGAAACCATTATTATAGGTAAATAATGATTATGTATGATTCTTGGTCTATTTAAGGGGGAACATCTGAGTAAACAGCAGAAGAAATAGTAAAAATAACTTTAGGAATTATTATCTCAAAAACTATGTGTCCGAATTTGTCCAGGTTTGTTTTATTTTAAAGTTTAATATTGAGGTATGTTGGCAAATTTCTCTATAAATTATATATATGGATTGGGAGTGCTACTGTCATGGCTGGCATAAAAAAATGTCCTTGGTTCCCAGTTGGTTAACTGAATTTTCCACACGCTGTATAGAATGATTCATAAAAAAAATAAGTGAATAATATAGTAACAACCTGACATATAAATATTTTAGTTTTTCAACCCTTATTTTGGGGGTGTCTCGAGGGTGGAATTGTACTGATTCCTATTCCAGATACATATGAATACTGAAATTGATCCAAACCCGATAAATAATACAAGAATGGATAATAATAATTTTCAAAAGTGCTCGTTTCCATTTTCAGGCTCATGGAAATATTCCATTTTTTGGACTGCGGCCTCGATATCTCGAAAACTGTTCATTTCTGGACTTTGGGCCTATGAACACTTGATCAGGGGGTGTCATATCAAAAATTCTGACAAATCGACCAGGAACTCAAACCCATAAGGTTTGTGCAGGGTCCTTTCAAAAAGAATCTCAAAATGTAATGTTTGATGCCTTATGCAACAGAATTAAAAAAAATAAAAAAAATTTCACGAAATTGCGGCCGATTGAACTTTACATTCATTTTTTAATCTTAACTTCCAACCTTTCTGGCTTGATAAAAAAAAATAAACAAGTGATCGAGCTGTTTTCTATATATTTTGGGAATCGTCTTTGAACAGTGTGTTCCAAAAAAATCGCATTTGAAATTTGGTAGAAAAATGATGGGCTTAGGATTTTGGTTGCTCGTCAGCTTCTCGGTAAATCACCCATAACTTTTACAGTTCTTGGAATATCAAAATAATATAATACAGGATATTCTTCATAGTCCAAACTTGGAGAATTTTTTATTTGGAAAAATCGATATTTTTGGAAAATTCATATTAATTGAAGGGTACAGGGGAAAAAAGATGAATGTCACATAATACAAGTCTGGAGTTAAATGAAATTTAAGTTTCAAAGACTGATATTTTAAAAAACATCATACATCTTTTAGTTATTTTTTGAAATAAAATTATATGTATCTACGAATATATAATATGTAATATTGTAGATTTGAGCCAGCAGAAACTTAAAAAAAAATAACAATAATTAATACGTGCTATCAAAAAATGTGAGAAAAAAGATGAATGTCATCACTTAGGGAGAAAGAATCAGAAAACAATTCGAGTAGCAATGTGAATTTTAATAGGTAACTTTTTATTATAAGTAAAAAGGAAACCTACTTGAATAAAAATACAACGTAAAATAAAAGAAGTGTCATTTATATGATGCTTCAACACCACAGTTTAAGTTGGTGTCTTGTCGTATGGTAAATCCTCAAAATAATGTTGCGCTAGCTACTACAAATTTTTTCAGTTCTTGTAAGTTTGGTATTTTTTCAGAGCAATCGCAATGGGTTGTTTGTATTTCAAACTAGGCATTACAAATTGACCTTCAGGAAGGATTCCAAAAATGTCTTGTTTCCGTTTTGGTGGTACTACTATTGAGTACTGACATAGACATAGGTCCATTATATTATGTCTCTCGATACTGCATCATTTTTGACATTTCCTTTTAATTCCTCTGATAGGCCTACTTTCAAATGGACGTTTTTTAACAAAGTAATTTGATAAATGGTCATTCCATGCTTGGAAAATTTTCTAATTCTCACAATTAATAACTACGATTAGATTGGACTTGTCCCTTGCATTTTGGATCTCTGTGTTCTATTCTGATGGCCTTGTCCCGTTTGTATAGGCGTTTAATCGACAAACTAAATCTAACAGGAGCAACATCAGAACACGTGCTAGTTACAAGTTGGACATTCATCTGTTTTTCACACACTGGCGGGACATTCATCTTTCTTTCCCTGTAAGGCAAATTTTAAGTANTTACGTAAGTCCCGATGAACCATGGGGACTTTCCGACCCTGTATAAACAACTAACAGATTAGCATATAGTGAGGATTAACAAAGTAAATTGAAGCAAACTTACCTTGTTATATGAATTATGTTGGTTATTTCAATAATTTTATATATTTATTCAAATTAATAGTTGTTTCTACTATATGTTATATATTAAATTGTCGCTGTAAATTTATATAACATTTTGTCATAGAATCATTTAAAGAATTACCTCTCAAAGTGTGTCGACATAATTCGCACTTGCACTTATTAAAAGTGGTGTACTGTATGAACGGTTAGATAAGCAAAAAAAATGGTTGGAGATGGCTTACCACTGTTGAAATTCACTAGGTTCTTGAGGGGCCCTTCTGATGTCCTGAATTTGAAACGGCTGTCTATTTATCATGGAGTTGCAATAGGAATCAAACACGCACTTGTTTCTAGGTCGAGTCTTTCGAATAAACTGAATTACACACAAAAACCATCTCCAACAAAAAACGATACTTAAAAAAAGATTTTCGTATTTAATTGAATAAAATAGAAACAATCATGTTGTTGCAACAAATGAAGAGAAAAGAAAATTTATTTTATATATTTTAAAATGAACTGTAATTATAATAAAAAAAAATTGAGGTGAAGCTGCGACAATATGTACTAATAAATTATTAACAAATACTTTCTTTTACAGCTGCTGGATGTTCAATTCAAAATATTTTCTCAATTCCATTCCAACAGAAATTTAATGCATACAGAAAACTATTAATGTGGGCTGACGGATCTTCAAGTGATCTCATTGCACTCCTGAATCTGTACCGAGTATGTTCTAATAGTCATTTTGCATTACAAAAATTACATATAATTTCCCACATTCTAACTGCAAAATTTTTCTTTAGGTTTGGCAAACATATAAAAGGGACAATCAACTTGGAAATTGGCAGGCGGAACAAAATTGGTGTAAGATAAATTTAGTGAGTTTCAAGGGACTAAGAGAATGGAATTTATTGGTTACTGAAATAAAGAACCGTTTGGAAACATTACGTATTAAAGAAACTTCAGGACCGGGTAAAATTTCCTTATCTCACTTCGAAAAACCACTGATATTAAAGGTACTTTAATTCATAAGAAATAATAGTTTAGTTGAAGTGAAAATTTAAAATCCAGGGTCAAAAGTAATTTTTAGAACATTTTAATGAACATGTTCAATGCCGATGCATTTCACTCATGCCACCTAGATCTCAAAGTTACATTTGGCAAAATGTATCAAAAATACCTCACTCAGGTGCCGGTACACGCACATTAATCTAAATACTGTGTCAAACTGAGTAGTATGCATTTAACAACAGGTTATTCAGGCCCCTTAAACACCTGTGACACTCGTGCATGACGTGGCATCGAACATGTTAATCGCAATGATAAAAGCGTATAAAAGCAACACTGCTTTTGCATGTTTATTAATAATTCCTTCAGTATTGTCAAGCTCATCCACTAAATAGATATGCATAAACAAAACTAATAACTAAAATCTGTTATAATATCTAGTTACAAATAATGCTTAAAATTGTGATTAGAAATTCCAGATATTAGTTAATTAAAAAAGTTATTTTGGCAAATAATTTGCTAAAAATTTATAGGACTCGAACTGCTCCAGATGAATTAATTCTCTTGAATAGTTACATAAATTGGATCAGGCTGCTCGAACTATATACAGTGTGGTAAAAAAGTTCTGCATAAAATTCATATTTTCGTTAAACAATTTTTTTTTGAAAAACCGTGAGACCCGTCAATTTTTATTTGATCCAGGGCACTTTGCTATGTGGAAAATTTTTTTTTCGATAATCCACTTACGGCAGTGATGACATAATTATTTTTTTTTTAAATGACAACGCATATTTTTTCGTTCGAAATTGATGACAGTGATAATTATCTAAACAACGGTGTGAAAATTTCGATGTCTTACATAACAATTTTTTTTAGAAAAATGCACCTTAAGTTCTTATATGTAATAATTTGCTGTTTACGGATCAAATGCCTTGGAAAAAAATTTATTCGGCAGAAAGCATTTCAGATAACTTAAGTTGCAACTGGTGTTATGTAATATTTGCGGAATTATTCATCAGATATTGTCAGGATCCTGATTAAACTGCAAAATTTAGAACCAAGTTCAACCGCACAAAATCCAAATAGTATGTAGCAAATTAAGGTCGACTTTTTGTCTTCGAGTTTGCCGATAAATTCCTCAAAAA
>NW_019417451.1:30699-41816 GCF_000390285.2 Anoplophora glabripennis | reverse complement strand
AAGTACTGTGCTCTTCGTCCTCCTAATCTGAAGACAGGCAGGTTTTTTTTAAACTATCAAAACGGAAAATGTTCAAGCCAAAACGTTGGCATCAACAAAATTGGAAACATGGCTAGGGAAATCGCCAAGTTTTTGATGCTAGAGAATCCAGAAAGTTACACGGGACATTGTTTTCGGCGTTCATCGGCCACAATTTTAGTCAATTCTGGCTCAAATCTGCTTGCCCTCAAACGCCATGGAGGGTGGAAATCCAGTACAGTTGCCGAAGGCTACGTTGATGACTGTTTGAGAAATAAAATGGAAGTTTCGAAAAAGATAGAGTCTTCAGTGTCTTCTGCTGCCACAGAACCAGAACAACGATCTTCCACTGGAATACAACAAGAAAACAACGACCGCACGCTGAAAAACTGCACTAAAAACACGACACCAAAAATATTCTCTATTACCGAAAACAAGGTGCACAATAATACTGCTTTTCCCAGCGTAACCTTGAAGGAATGTTCAAATGTTACCATAAATATTAAATATTAGTTTCTTTTGTTAATGCGTTAGCAATTTTCTTAATAAAAACGAGTTAAATTAAAAGTTGTATTTAATTTATTTTGTTAATGCGTTGGCAATTTTAGTAATAAAAACGATTTAAATTAAAATTTTATTTTTGTGGTCTCTGTTTGCAGTCGTATAAAAAGTATCGTAAAAAACTCGTTTGAAAACCTCTTTGAACACTCGCTCGACTTGTGGACCTCGCCTTCGGCTGGGTCCAGCAATATGTCTCGCTCGTGTGCAAAGAGTCGTTTTCAAACCTTGTTGTTTAATATACTATTATGGAAGGAGGTGCTGGTAATAATGCCAAGATTGTTGATCTTTTTTTTAGTTTCTATTTAATATGGCTGTTGATATATTGTATTTTATTTAAAATAAAATTGTAAAAATATCTAGAAAATTGACACACAAAGAACTGGAAGAAATTTTAGCGAGGAGCGGTAGTGGCGACGGGTTTGAGATTGAGGAGCGTGGTGATGAATGCTTTAAATAAAATATTAATAATTAAACTATTACAATTATTTTGAAACCTTTAAACATATTTTAATTTAATTTAACACAAACAACATAATGTAAAAATATAAGTAGTCTAACTGCTCCAGACGAGTATACTCGCACACGGTAAGCTTTCCTGCACGGCGAGGTAGCTACGTTCAGACGTAGTGCACAGCGAAAAGGTTAATCCGAACTCGCCTTAAACCGAATATCCACTAATACGGCCCGACGAATGCCCGTTTCGATGGTCCGAACAAAACTCTTTAATTCAAATAAAATTGGGTTTAACGTATATAGTTCAGATTTTAGAGTCAGACTACATAATAAAAAGTAACCGGTAAAAACGTAATTCCCTGGCAGTCTCGGGGAAACCCTTTTATGCGCTTAGAACCTTTCTCGATTAGATCTTTTTAGTTGAAATATTGCCGTGCAAACATGTCCCAAAAAAGAAAGCATCACTCGTTAACCCTTTTGCAAAAAGTGGATATTCTAAATAAATTGGTTTTTTCAGTCTTTTTTATTTTTAATAAATGCATATCTATATTTTACGAGAATGTTTGGTTTTATTGTTATTTTTTGCCTTCTCAGTAACACATAAAATCTAATTCATATTATATGTATGTACATAAACATATTTACATATGTACATACAGGGTGATTCAGAACTTATCCAAAAAAAAATTCTGGATGTACAGGGGACCCTTACAAATACAATTTTGTAAAGAAAAAATCAAAAAGGGCAGTTCGAAAATGATTTAAAAATACACTTCTGCACGGCACTGGAAACTGGTCCACTGTAAAACCTGACCTCGCACAATGCGACCGGCATGGCGGTGTGATAAAAACGGACAAAAACTTTCGCAAGGAAAGAAATATGTAAATAGAATTTTATCGCACCTATTTTATATCGGCAAATTCAACTGCTTTTGCCTTTATTAATTAATAAAATTAATTTGTGTTTTTAAATAATAAAATCATTTGACATACCCGATGTTACAACAATTGTTCAAAATTTTATCCACCAACGTGTAAACACATTTGGGTCCGTCTTACTCATTTTCTACGAACTAACACAAATGTTGTCTTGCTTCACCATATCACAAATGCTTCACCATAAATTAAAACGATATCCATGAACTCCGAGTTGCTATACACGCAAACCATTTTTGACACTAACTACCGATTTTTGACACTAACTACCGATTTTTGACACTAACTACTAAAAAAACTATTGAACAAATAACAGGTAAATACTATTGCAACGACGATTACAAAATCTGATTTCAGTATTCGGAGTCGCTGAGGCCACGTGGCTCTCCACGCACATTGCGAATGACGCTAGAGATTACAGCTGTCCAGCTATGTAGTCGTTGAATGTACTATAACTTCAATAATAAAAATTTTGTTTACGATATTGACTCCATTTCTCATGCCGCATCTATTCCCAAATTTTTTTGGAAGTTCTGAATCACCCTGTTATTACTATCCAATCCAGTAATCCGAAAATATCGGTAATTCAAACTTATCTCTTTAAGCCCGTGTCTTAATTAGTTCGGATTAAAGAGTGTACTGTATTGTCAGACACCTAAAATATGAGTTGGGTTAGGTTTTTATTTTAAAATATATTAACAAAATTTTAGAAAAATACTTGAGAAAAGTAAATAAATAGCTTTGAAAATTTAAAATAAAAGGTAGCCTTATTTTCTGACTTATTTAGATAAGCTATCAAAAGTAGAGGGTTCCTTTTAAATGGTGCTAGTAATAATTATAAACCTAAATCATTTTATAGTAAATTGTCCTAATTAAAGACTTCAAACAGATATAGTTAGATATAGTATATTACGAGGTCCACAATCATATTTTCTCAATTATTTTTTGATGTAGAAAAGAATGGTAAAAGTAAAAATTTGTTGTTTAATTTTCTTTTTGACAGACAGCCTGTATAACTTTGCACATTTGACCGAACATTTTCATAGGATTACAGTGATATAAGGTTTGATATCTCTATCGCTTATAGTAAGAAGATATGATTAATTGGCATATGTAGCTTTAATCGTCATAACTTAAAACCCCTCAAATTTCACCAATTTATAATGCAGAATATTTTTTCGATACAGACCTAAGACTTGAAATTTATACTGTCTTGCTACGTATAAATAAATAGCTGATACTCCTTTGTTTACTTATTTATTATTTTTTTCAGATTATAACTGCTGGTGCATTTTATCCAAATTTCTTCATCAAAGCGCCTGTTGATGTTGAGACAAAAGAACGTGATGCCGTGAAAATAGTAGGGGGTCGCGATCCTTTTAAAACTGTATATTTTACAGGAATGGACCCTTACCAGCCCGGTCCCTTATATATTAAAGCTATTAAGCAGATGTTGAAAAATCCAAATGGTGACGAAAGGGATATTTTTGTAGGATTTGATGGTAGCAGGTAAACAAACTTACTGTTTGAAATAGGGAATACTCGTCTTTTTTGTAAAATGCCGATATAGTTTTATAATGGTTTAAAATGTTCAATATTTAATCTGCCAGTAAAAAAAAACAAATGTATAGTGTTAACAGTTTATGACAATCAGCTCTGATAAGAGCATTGTGTATAATAAAAACTCATTTGCTAGTCATCAAATATACAGTGTATTTAGCTCTGTTATAATTTCAGAAGGTTGTTTCTTAAGTCGTTTTAGATCAATAAGTTTTTTACACAGGAGTGTCCAAAGTTAAGGTCTACGTTACGCTGTTTATCCTCAGATCTAAGAAAGCCTGTTCCAAAAAGAGATAGTTTGTTACTTAAGAGGCAACATCACTCTAGAGGTTGGAAAAAAGGTGATTTTCGGGAATTTTCAAGGAAAAATTGATACAAGATATATTGCTAGTAACAAAGAAAATTATTAATCAATCGAAAAACCCCTACGATGTCCCCTGAGTTGTATAATTGTGAGGTCCTGTACAAAATTTCAAGTCGATTTGTTTAATCAGCGATGCTTGCACCATATTATTGGCCTTCGATATTAATATTTTCTTCATCCCCTTGCTTTCGGCTTGATCTAACACTCAATTTGGTCTCTATAATAACTAACTGCTGCACATGCTTTCACGAGTTACACTAAGCACTGCTGCAGTGTGTTTCGAGTAGTTGCGCTCCATGTAGAAGAAACTCGTGTTCCTGATTTTTCCCTCACCTAAAACAATATTTTTTAGTTTGTTGTTCACATAATAAAGCATTGTTTAAAGCATTTATGCAAAAATCTTTTTTTTTTTATTCTAGAGTGGCATTACCCTTAATGTCATTAATTTTAAGAGCAGATAGAGAAAAATGAGTATAATACGATGGCGTGATTAAAAAAAAATTAAATGCATATTTAAGCTGAAAAAAAATATTTTCAAATCATTATCTAACCCCCTTTTCAGGCCGTTACTGACCGGCTGACGTCAGCCGGCTACGATATGAACAAAGTGACCTAGATGCAATGTTGCCATATTTATATATTTTCGCACATATAAAGACAATAAATAAACGGTTTGCTCACGTCAACCAATAATAATTTAAAATGCTATAAATTATTTTTTTATAATTATGCAATCAACATATTAAATTGTTATTGTTGCCCAGCAAGAACCTCGAGGAGGTCTGAGCATGACTTGCCAAAAATCATTTTTTATTAACATCATAGTGATAATTTTTTAATTTGCTGTAAGCCTTCTACTAAAAATTGAAAGTAACGCGGCCCATTCAGATGTACAGGTAGAAAATGCGGCCCAATTAAACGATCGCCATATACTCCTGTCCATACATTGACACCCAACCTCCTCTGAAAGCTAAACCGACGAGTAGTGTGCGGGTTTTCATCTGACCAAATGTGACTATTATGGCTGCAAAGAAATTAGCTCTGTTTCACTTTAAATAAAATTTAATATTGAAGTTACAAAACCCCAAGAGTTCAAATAATTTAAATTTCATTTCATAACCATTTCAATTTCATTACAGAAATAATGACATAAAAAACCAACACTCACTAGATAAATTATAAAGAGGGGGTGAAATGTATGTAGTATTTAAATATTGACTGTAAGTAATAGAAGATAAAAATACAATCGGACGGAGACAAATAAACAACTCAATAAACAACTTGGTCCGTATTTCCGACCTAGGTCAACCTTTGTCGAGTTCAATAACCTAATTTGCACGTGTGCACTTTAGTGTCATCGCAAGAAGTTGTCAGTGTTTTATCAAAGGAAAATCGTGTCATCAATGAATAGGGATGATTGTTTTCGAATGTAGGTTACTACAATTTATCATTTTTAATATTATTAACGTTTTGACGTTTTATAATTTATTATGTTAATAAATACACAGTTTTAGTATTTCAGTTTATTATTCAATATGCAGTTGCCTATAACCAAAGTTTACATAATAAATGTAAACTTTAGTGTAAATCTAAACTTTGGTGTAACCTAGGTATTGTTTTTGAGAAGGCAATACTTATGATTTTTACCTGTTTAAAATGCCAGCACGAGTAAAATATCATTCATCTGTCCAGAGCACTTTGTTAATAAAGTTCTGCTGCACTTCGATTCAGGAACCAATTGCAAAATTCAAGACGATTGGGGAAATCAGCTGCTTCTAAAGCTTGAACTTTTTGAAAATGTGTTATGTTAACTCCTTTGCGAGAAAAATGCTGGAGATATGGAGGGTGGTAGATTTGAATAAACGGTTTAAATTGTAAGGTAATGGTTTTGTAACCGTGTGTAGTGTATTTTATATATTCGGGTATTTAGTGTGCTGATTTTTTTTATTTGATAAAATTCAGTGTGCCTACAAACCTCTGCTTTATTTATTTTCTTTTAACGAAAGTTGACTTCAAGAAGTAAGGCTTGTTAAAACATTTTGCACTACGTTAATACAATTATTAAAATCAGTTATAATAAAATGCAGCATGATCCTTTATTTACTTGCATTTTATTGGTTTCGTACATATGTATCCGTATACTAAAGCGGCAAAATTAAATGTGATTATGATGTGAACTTGGCAACGCTGTTCGCCTCAGCTGACGGTTTGTTCGTGACATTACGTTACAAAATTTTCCGAGCATCCGGGCATCTGGCAGGGCCGCCTTCTTAGCGGGAGTTATGGGTTGATTTCCTTCATTTTTAAAAGTCAAGTAAAAAATGTTTTTTTCCGATTTTCTGTCTTTATTAAGCCTTCCGAATACGTGATTAAAATTAATGACATTATGACTGAATCACTCTGTATATCTGCGCGCGACGCGCAACCTGCGCAGTGTACGCGCCACGTTCGTTGCTCGTTCAATGTTCGTTTGAACTGTTCATTTTGAAGAACCATCTGCGATCCAAAAAGAAACCCATGAACATTTTAGTAGACATTTTACATTGTAGAACAGTCATGTTTCTCGCGCTCCCGTGCAAATTTATACTGCGAACACACAAAGCGTTCGTCAAAAAAACCGACACGAGGTAGGTTGTGATGCACTGTGTGCACGCGACTCGTGCGCAACTCGAAAACCCTTTACTGATCCAGAGAACTTGGCGCACACGCGGAGTGGCGCTCAGATGTATACGCACCTTTAAACTATTATAATACTGTAATAAAAGTAATAAATGTAATAAATACTAATGATAACTGCATAATTTATCATATCTGAGGATGTCGATTACATTGTCCGCTGGATCTTATAAATGTAAAAATTTGTGGACAGTCCTTATTTGGACTTATCTGATACCGTAGCTTCTATAACTATTCATATTAGAAGGTATTGTCACTAAGAAAATCACTCGCAGAACAACTGAGTTTTGACATTGCATAGAAAACATCTTGTTTATTAATAGGTTGTTAAAATATTTTCTTTTTTATAGTAAAGTATATGTAGAATTCAAGTCTCTTGAAAGACCAGAAAATGTTTGTTTATCTTTGGATGGCGTTGAACGAGTGGCTAACCTAGTTTCTGGTAGAATCCCTTATGAAGTATATGAAGCGATAAGAAAGCGACAGTTGGATTACAATTTTTCCTTACAGCTTCTGCCGTATGTCAATCCATATTATTTTTTTTTCCATTTCATATTTATTACAATTTTTTAGTACCGAAATCGCTTGGGAATGGGCAGAAATAAATGGTATAAAAAAGAATAGTGCACTTCAGACTTTTACCACCATGGCAGCAATTGAAGAGAGACATTGCTTTTCGGATTTAAATTTCAGTCCCATACCTTCTCTGGATACTGAATATATAACCCTCAAAATTACAGAGGTATGGTATGTCACTTTGTAATTGAACTTACATTAATTTAAAATAACAAATTAGGGAAAATTTTATTTAAATAGATTTTCGTATTGATAATGAAAATAAAATTTCTTTTTCAGTATATCGATGCTAGTCATTTCTGGGCTAATACGCTTGAAAGTGAACATTATTTGGCAGGCATAGAAGAAGTTTTAAATAAACAATTATTGCACCAAGTACTTGCATCAGAAAATGTAGAAGATAGGAAACTTAAGTTAGGGAAGATTTATGCAGCCCGTTATCATGAAGACAATCTATTTTACCGATGTAAAATAGTTGCGCATACAACTCATTCTGCTCAAGTAAGTTATACGATGTTATTTTGATTTTATTATACAATTACAGGGTTACAGATACAGAAATACTGAACACTAGTGACCTTAAATCCTTAGTATGTTAAGTTTTTTTTATCTTAAATTATTCTAGACTCAAAAAAAGTTATTAGACAATAGTTGTGCTTGTGACATGGTGAAAGTTTTGGTAATTATTTTTGGGACTCTGTATTAAACAAATTTCTGCCTTTTAGTAAAGTTTCTTGATATTTTCCTTTTTTAGATAATTTTTATTGATTACGGCAATATGCAGCAAGTTTCACCACGAGAACTATATTTCCTTCCTGACAGGCCAGAGTGTAACTTACCTCCTCTGAGTATAGAATGTGTACTTCATGCTATTCAGCCTTCTCTGAAACAAAATCCCAAAGGATTTTGGTGTGATCGTATTAATAGCATTTGTAAGAATCAACTTGTTGGAGTATTACTGTACGGAAAGGTTAGTATAAAAGTAGTGATATAATAAGCAAAGACAAATAGTTGATATCAATGTTATCTGAAATTAAGTTGTCTAAATTTAAAATTATTATTTTTTTTAATTATGTATATTAAATAATTTGGACATATTTAATTTGTAAATAATAATGATTAAATAATCTTTAGAGTTATCTCCCGACCTTTCCCCACTACTCGACGGCGTACGCCCGCTCGTCCGTTTTTGAGCATGTTTGGAGGAATTTTTCATCTATTTCGCATCATCTTATCGGAAAATTAGAATATACGTTTTGTAGTATTATACTTCGACTTTCAAAATCCGGCTAAAAAATTAAAATTGAACCACCTCCAACGCATCCAGAAACTTTGCAAAATAGTGCACCTAAAAATTCAAATTACAATTGTGCCAAAACTAATGGTCTGACAGTGCCTGTTTTGTGTACACTTAAAGTATGTATAAGTCAATACTTTTGTGCAAAGGGTCAGCTCTTCAACTTAAAAAATGATGGAGAAATGAATTTTTAAAAAAATGCAAAATTTACCAATTTTTCCAGGTTTTCTTCGTTTATAATTATCCGATCGGATCGAGCGGCCTCTCGTTTTATTCGTATTTCGATTCTCTACAATAGCGTTCAGATAGCTTCGTTAGTTTAAGTTTTATAAGCAAAAAACTAAAAAATTGTGTTTTTTGCATAAAAATGTTTATAAAAAATTAATTAATGGTAAATTGGAGTAGGAAACATAGGAATATATCTACAGACTGTCTTTTATATGATGGCACAGTCTGTTTTGCTACTAGTATTTTTGTCACAAAGTCATTGATTTAATGCTCCTCTATTGATTGGCCTACATGGTTTGTAATTAGTGATGTAAAATTCTCGAGCACGTATTTTTGCAGAACGTTCCCTGAGCACGAACGAGCATGAACGAGAATAAACGAGCATAAACGAAAAAAACCCTAGAATTTATATTTGGGGTGTAGTGAAGTATTTAACTTACTTTTTGTGTTTTTTTCTGAAAATGCTCAAAATGCTGTAAGTGCTCAAAATAATCCTAACGCTTCATATGAAAATAAGAGTGTATTCATATTATGTGTTGCAAATAATACAGTAATAACTTCTAACATCAAAAAAATTATATTTATTAAGTAAAAAATAGCTAAAACTTACATGCATGTTATAGTCTTTCCGATATCAATTGAAAAATCAAGACGTTGACAGTATGTACCAGGTTCGGTCGCTGACGCAGAAACTCGGCACTGAAATATTTGAAAAACTTGTTCCCATATTTATTTAGCCATACCCATATACAGGTCTGGTTGAACTAAACGTAAAGGTGGTAGAAATGTATACGCCCAGTTGAAGAATGTGAGCCACGGCCAAATGAAATCTAACACGGCTGCATTGGGCCGCTGGGCAATAGATCTCAGTTCTTGACAAGTGTTGACAAACTGCCCAGCAACTTATTATAATTTTTTACCTTTAGCAGAAAACTTTTTTAGGGACGCCTATGAAAGACATTAAATTTTATTGCCAGGCGTTTTTTACATGTTCAACTAACTTCGGAAAGACTATACATGTATGTAGAAACATAATGTATGATAAATATAGCTTTGACATAGTAAGTAGCTCATAACTTAGATATAAAATATTTTTTTATTTAAAAAAACTATATAAGAAAAATCAAATTGCAATCTCAATTTGCAATAAATTGAAAATATAATTTTCTCTGCAAATAATCGAATGTGTTAACTAAATCAAATAACAAAATAAAACAAGGGGATCCACCGAGGCAGAATGATATAATGCCCGCAGATGAAACGCGCTGATTGGCCGTGATCGTGCTGAAAATTCTCTTTCGTGCTGAGTGTGCTCTGTGAGGAACGTTCGCGGTGAGCGATCTATCGTGCGCGAACGTTCGCGAAACGTTCTCCACAGCACGAAGGGAACGTTCTCCCCTTTACATCACTATTTGTAATCATTTATGAAGTGAGGAGTTTTCCGAAGGGCCACCAAAAAAAGTTGAATTATTCCTGTAATGTTGGATTTCTGACTTCAGAAGTCTTTTGCGCCTCAGTCAGTGATATAAATATGTAATATAACTTATTTGAGGTTAGGATTTTTAAGATGTATGTCTCATATTACAATGTAAAATTTAATTTTACATGAAAATGGCACGCTTGCTGAAATTTCCAAAAATGCGCCGTTTCATGAAAAATTCCTTAATATACAGGGTATAACTTTAAATGGGAATAAGTTTTTAGGGCTAAAAGTACGTATAGATTACTGCTAGTTGTTTTGCTAGATTACTTGTTAAGTACTGTTTGTGTGGCGAACAAACAAAAAGTAATGAGAGCCAAAGAACATTATGTATGCGCTTTGACTAATGTGTTCCGTTATTTGAGGTTACACTAGCTTGTCCAGTGGCAGAGTTCAAAAATTCCTAAAAAAAGGTTCAAGTTTTAAACGGAACGAAAGGAAGCCTCTGTATAAATATGACCCCCACTCAAAGTTACATCCTGTATAGCGTTCTGGAAACAATTGGATTATAGTTCAGAGATAGCTTCCATCAATAAAAATAAATTCATTTAGATCAAGTGACCTTAGTACAATTTTGGTTTATTCCATTTTAACTAATGCTAACATAACTTTTTAAGGAAGCAAAACTAAGATACCTTTCAAGTATGGCTTATTTGAACACTCTGTATATCAGGGCTGGCCAATAGATTTTCCTGGAGGGCAAAATTTGATAGACTACGGCAGCGCCGGGCAAAAAACTATGTTCATTCATACATAAAATATTACACATACAAAAAGTATAATAAACAAACATCAATATGCTTCAATATTTTTTATTTGTGAATCAAATTAAGTAAAATAGTAACAAAATTAGTATTTTTAGTTAATGTGAGCTGTGAAGAGGTTTTTCTGAAAGTAATTTGTCGATATTTGGTTTTAGATCTGATGAAGAAAGAAGAATCAAGTCTGAAATGTGTTTAGCAGTGAGA
>NW_019417451.1:0-28896 GCF_000390285.2 Anoplophora glabripennis | reverse complement strand
GTCAGCTACGATTTCCATTTAAAAAAATATAACTTTGGGTCATAACTCCGAAATCTTAAGATCTACTAAAAATCTAATACCGGCATTCAATTCTATGCCAAAGAATTAGTCTTGAGCAGTTTTTACTTTAACTCTAACTTATTTAACAGCTGAGATACAGACATGTTAAAAAGTGTCACAATAATGAGAAACGCCCTGTAACTCCGAAACAAATGAAGATAGCAAATTTCCGATCTGACAGTCTAGTTTGCCATGAAAATCGAGCTCGAGAACGTGGTGTCACATTTATCATATCTTTGGTAGTTTCTGAAATACCCTGAATTCCCATCGAAAATGGACCAGCCTGTACAAACACAATTAAAGGGTTTACACAACTTTTTAATAATGAACACAGTCAAAATAGAGCATACTCGAGTATACTTTAAAGTGATTGAAGATAAATAACCCTTTCTAAAACTTCAACCCAATGCAAAAATTTTTTGTTTTATGAATATTTTTATTTAGCTAACTGTAATAATAAATTTTATAATTTTAGGTACATTCAGTTGTAGACGATGTAGTAAATCTGGAACTATTCAAAAATCAACCTAACAACCGAATAACAAAATCCATTAATCAGTTCATGATAGAGCAAGGATTTGCAGAACCAGCCGTAGAAGGTTTCCTTTCAAAGGTAAGATTATTAACTTTTCATGTTTGTAGTTATATTTTTTGGTTTTTGTTGATCAGGCGGATCATCAGAAAAGGCAAATGGTGATCAAGGCAGAGAATCCCATTCTAGAAGCAGCAAAGTTAAGCTTCGATAAAACTACAAACTGCTATGAATTTAAAATGCCAGAAACATTTACACATGAAAAAACAATCAGGTTAAGAGGTCCATTTAGTCCTCTAGAAATGAAATTTCACGGTTGCGTCGAGAGCTCTATGAATAAGTCTGTAGATGTCGATGGTAGTTCCGTCAACACTGTTTTACTAGATAATGATCCTCAAGCTTATCAAACAAGGTAGTATTTATTATCCAATGGTGTACAGGGTGTAACTTTCAATGTGGGTTATATTTTTACAGAGGCTACCTTTTACCTTCCAAACGCATTTCGCTTTAACCCTTTTTTTCCACAATCTACCCAATTGCTGTGTCAAATCTCATTTTTTTTATATTTATATACATATTTTACACCTCATAAACAGATAAACTGAAAACTAACTAAAGTAAATTTAATAAAATAATAAAGTAAATGAAATTAACATTCCAAATTTATTTTTTTTTTGTTTGCCTACCACATCAGGTAGATTGATATTGAGTAGTTCATGTTAACTGAATAAAATTAGAATTCATTGTAACTGAGATTGGCGAACTAAATACAATGTTTAGATAAAATGGTAACATATACATTTTATCAAAAACTTAAATTGATTTTTAAAAAATATTTCAAATCTATCAACAGGGAAAATTGGTTATAACGACCTTCAAGGGTCCGTTTGTTTACGGTTGTTATAACCGATAGACGTATTTAAAATTTTTATTGAAAAAATGAGAAAGTTCACAATACAAGTCTTTAAGTATTTATACGTATAACTTTGTATTCAGAAGATCTCGCTTGCTTTATTTTGAGTGAATTGTTTTCGAATAGAGATTTTATTTTATTTCTATCCTTCCAAATTGTTGAAATCGTAATGTGACATGTCACATTTTTTTGCTATGCTTGCATTAGTTTCTCCATTTTCTAGTCTCTATATTATATGTGATTTTTCTTCTTGATTAAACATTGTTCTTTTTGACATCGTGATAGAAAGTGGTAATTACTGGTGTCAAAACCGTGGATTGGTCGTTATAACCGATAGATTCTATGGTAAATATAAATAAAAATGCGTTGCTAATTCCGAAATGTCGTTGTAAACGGTGTCGTAGGAAATGATATTTTTAATATGGTATTTCTATAGGATTTAATCGGAACTTCCAAATTCAGTCATTATATCCATTAGATCGTATAAAGCAATGCTGTTATAACCAATTTTCACTGTATTATTAATTTTATATTATGTACTTCCATTTTATAAAACAGCAAAAATGATTATCGTAATTCATAAATTAATTACATTTAAATTAGTAACTAGTTTATATTTAATATATCATGCAAAAAATTTTTTTTAAACAATTTTTTCAACGTTTGGAGCTTTGTCTGCATTGAAAAAAATATATGGTGATATTAAAGTAACACGTAAATTGTATTAAAGCAATCTGTTTTTACAAAATTAATTTCCATTGCAGTGTTGTTCTCTGCCACTCTGTAATTTCATAAAGTTAGTTTAAAAAGGTAACAGGTACACTGATAAAAGTATACATACAACCAAATTCGGGTGCTGCTTGGACTGGATAGACAAGACTAAACTCTGCACTTAAAAATGTAGTTTAAAAAGTGAATTATACCTCAACTATTTATTTGATTTGAAAAACATAATTTTTGAACCTAGCCCCCAGTTAAAGTACCCTGTATATCTTTACCATTTTATATTAAAAAATATACAAGGTTTCTTTCTCTTCAATATTTTTATTTGCAAAAATATTTTTTAACAATATTGTTAGATATTCAGTTGAAATGGAAAAATTTAGAAAGTTTATGAGATATTGCAACTTTTAACTTCTCTTGCATACAAAATTTTCTTGTGTATTATATATTTCCTTTCAATAAAATATATTTAATTATATTAAGTATATTTAATTTCAAAATTTCAATTTTAAATTTGTCTAATTTTTAAAACTGAATGCTTTATCCAACTGTTACTTACCAACATTTCACACTAAATGCGACTAAATGTGCCAACATGAATTAGAATTAATTATTCATATTTTCTTTTTTAATTGTAGCTGACACTCCCTGTCTTGAAAAATTGAACCTAGACTATGGAGCTGTCCATTCATTTCATTCAAAAAATCTGTAGTTAATGACTTCATCTACTGTTTTAACACCATATATAGGATGTCGCACTTCAATGTGATACAAGCCTGTAATTTCTTTACTTTTTTACCGTTTTCAAAAATTTTTTTTTAGAAAATGGTGTAAAAAAGCCCTCTATCTAACTGTGATACTACTGTTTTTATTAATGCAATACACGGTCAACTAGTACGTGTTTTTTTTGACATCAAAACTGCTACGTAATTGGTATTAGCAATTTTTTTTCTAAAAAACATTACGTATTCTCATTCAGCATCCCTTAAAACATCTTATCACCAAGTTTCATCAAATTCAATACATCTTCAGACCAGCACTCCCTAGTTGGCCGTGTATCGCACTAATAAAAACAGAAGTATCACAATTGAAAAGAGTTTTTTTTTACCCTACATTCTAAAAAAAAATTTTTGTAATCGGCTAAAAAATAAAGAAGTTACAGGCTTGTATCACATTTAAGCGGGACACCCTGTATATAATTAACGACATTTCCCAAGATAAAATCAAATGTTTCATGTAAATTTGTATCTCACTTGAATTTATATTACAACTTCAGTGAATACACCGACATACAGGCCACTAACTAGAAGGAGAATGATCATCACAGGCCTTCCTTGGATGGTCATTCATCCAAGTGCTACAGTATAATATCAATGACAAATGCCAAGTCACTAGGTTCTACTCGCCCTAAATAATTTCATTTATATTAATGTATAAATTTTTTTAGCTTGCTAGTAGCTGGTTACGTTGGGCAAACAGGCAATGGGGCTCGTTTACGACTTCGTCAAACTACACTTCTACCCAATATTCCAGGATTACCCATGGTTATAACCCTTATATTTTGTCCTTCAATGAGAGTTAAAATGATTGACGATGGCACCAGAGTAGCATCAATTCTTTGCGGCCTTGGTTACAATGAAATAACTAATAAGGCTCACTACCCTGCTCATGACTTATCACTAACCCTAGACACTGAGTTGACTGAGGATGAAGTTAACAGGGTACAACACTTTATTTCTCACTTTTTACAATAATTTTTTTTTGTTATGTACAGGGTAATCCACATAACATTCTACCCTTTTCTTTTTTCCCTTTCCATCTAGGAAAAAATAGTAATGACCAAGTTGTAGGAAATTTTGTTGCAATATCAAAGAAATATATAAAAAAAAGCAATGGGCTATTATGTGATATTATATCGAAACTTTTGTTTTTTAAATGTCATATATTTTTCGCTTATTGGAATCATCTCCTTTTTCTTATTACAATGAGACATACATGTCATATATTTGCTTTAATAGTTGGCACAAGATTATGTTTTATTTATTGACCCTCCAGAGTGGATAAAGTTAAGACTGCCATGGAACCAGTGCATATTTAAGCTTTTTCTGTATTAAATTTACTATACTGTAGATCCTATAATAACCTGATCATGTTCTAGGCAAAGCACATTTTTTTTTAAATAAATTTTTCCTTATGAAGGAATAATTATTTTATGTTCCACAAGACCAATTTGATGTCAATAAAGTTTTTTCTATGGGGGGACTGAGAGATAAGGTAAACGAAGCAAGATCTAATAATTTGTACAACCTATGGAAGAAAATATTGAACGGAGTTGGTACTATCAATAAGGTGGGTAACAAAGTATTTAAAAAAATTGCATGGAAGGCATATGTCCTTTGTCTCGAACAGGATGAAGGTATTATAAAACACCTTTTATAATGACATTTTTCCTTAAAAGAGAATTTAAAGATTTATTTAGTAAACTTAATAGACAACATACCTACGCAGTGGTTCCATGGCAATCTTGACTATGTGCAGAATCAGTAAATAAACTAAAATATTATGCATACTAACAAAGCATCACTATACAGGTTGTTCCACCACGAACTCCATCGGTGGATATCTGGGTAACCGCTTTTAAGGATTTTTTTGAAATTGTGATGGTGTGATACAGACTGTGGGGCCTACCAAGCTAAAATATTTTCAAGGTCTTCGTACTTCCGGTTATACCGGAAGTCCATACTAACTTTCTTATTTTAAATGGTACCCCCTGTATATTATTGCATTTTTGGAAAGATCATCTATTTTTAAGTTGAAAACACACTCCATATTTAGGAGTGACCATTTCCGAGATATTTTGATTTTTAAGCAAAAATTGACAGATGCAGACTGTCAGCAAAATGTTGTAGAGGAAGACTTAATTTATCAAATTTGACATGAAAATTTAACAATTTTTATACAGGGTGGTCACAAATTTTTTATTGTATATGAACTTCAGAAAACGTGGAAAACTAGAAATTTTTAAATGGAAACCCCTAATTTTTTAACGTATTCGCATCCTGCACTAAAATTAAGTGTAACTTTGTTAAAGTTTCCCTATATCTAAACCCAGTGGTTTTCATTTTATTTACGAATAAACATTTCCTTTTTCTTAAAATGATGTTTCCATTTGTTTCGCATATTTTAGGTTGGCTGTGACAGGTAAGTAACAATCAACATGACAACTGTCACATGTTTATAATTGTCAAATTTATTTTAATAAATATTCAAAATGTCTTCCTTCAACTTCTAAACATTTTTCACACCTTTGAATTAGTTCCTTGTGGGTCGCTGCTCTAATAGAATCTGATGATAGATGCTCAAATGCTTGTCTTACTTTATGCATACAATTTTCCTTTGTTGTTAATGGACTACTATACACACTATTTTTTAGTGTTCCAAATAAAATAGCATATATCACCGGATTCTATTAGAGCAGCGACCCACAAGGAACTAAATAAATTTGAAAATTAAAAACCTGTGACAGTTATCATGTTGATTGTTACTTACCTGTCATGGCCAACCTAAAATGTGCGAAATAAATGGAAACATCATATTAAGAAAAGGGAAATGTTTATTCGTAAATAAAATGAAAACCACTGGGTTTAGGTATAGGGAAGCTTTGACAAAGTTACACTTAATTTTAGTAAGTTTTTGATATTTTTTTAGAAAAATAAACCTATTTTTCCGGGAAAACTAAATTTTGCCGACAGTCTGCATCTGTCAATTTTTGCTTAAAAATCAAAATATCTCGGAAATGGTCAATCCTACGTATGGAGTGTTATATGTTTTCAACTTAAAAATAGATGCTCTTTCCAAAAATGCAATAATATACAGGGGGTTCTATTTAAAATAAGAAAGTTCGTATCGGCTTCCGGTATAACCGGAAGTATGATGACCTTGAAAATATTTTAGCTTGGTAGGCCCCACGCTCACAATCACAATTCAATCACATCATCACAATTTCAAATAAATCCTTAGATGGGTTTCCCAGATATTCAACGATGGAGTTCATGGTGGGACACCCTATATAGTCGTGCACTTCATAAGTTCTGTATATCATTGTTTTGTGATTTAGATTTATTTTAACGTTTTATACATGTTGGTGTTTTTATGTTGTAATGTATTTTGTTCTAAATTTGTCATTGACTTTTGTAAATAAACTTATTACTAGTATTATTATGAAATGTACTGTTATCAGGAAAAGAGAGAAATTGAAAAATTTACAAATATTCATGGTGTTCCATGCAGCAATCAACAGTTCATTTTTAAATCACAAGACAATTTCTTCGTCTGTTATTTTTTTCAATATAGAAAGGGAATAAATGAAAATTAAAAAAAAATTACATTTTAAAAACAAGCATTTAAAAAAATGCACTGAAAAGAAAGAAATAGTCTAAGGAGTTCATAAAACCGATAATGTTGTGTAAACCCTAAACCTTCAAAAGGGTTGAATGTGGCTGCTCTATAGAATTGTCATCAGCAAAAGTATGACAAAAAGACACGTACTATCTATAACACAAGCCGACAAAATTTGGGCGACCCTCTAACCCAAAAACCAGAATGTACTTTTTCGAAGGAATTTGGTGCACTGAATTTGAATCCGAGGTCTAACTTTCTCAATTGGCTCAAGATATCGATGCCGTTTTTAACATTAAATCTTCCTTGAAAATTGAGTCCAAAAGATATAAACCACTTTTTATCTATCTCGGAACATACAAGAAACTCATAAATGTTGAAATTGGCTTACCTTGTACATAAGCTTTGTCATGTTTTTTAAAATCAGTTTTTCATTGTAAATGTTCACTATTAAAAACATTATCATCATAGCTTGTAAAATGGTTTTTCGCATGAAAGAGTTTTTTTTACCTTAAATTTTATTTTTCATAGATCAATCAGATGCGCTTCCATTTGAATCAAGGCGTGAAGTTGATGAGTGATATTTCAGAGCAAGTGGCTAGTGAGAACGAAATGATTAGAACTCAAAATTGCCTTAAGAAGGAGATAAAAGAGTGAGTATTGTAAAGAATGACATAGATAAACGTAATTTATTTTGAAAAATTTTTACATCAAATTTTATGAATCTATGTGAGTATAGATAGGTTTTACTATGTTGTTTTTTTTGTTTCAAAAATGCTCTAGTTTCTGTATTTAACCATACTTTTTTGGTACTGATGGAAGGTTAATTATGTATTAAGAAACGTAAATCATATTTATGTAGTAATGATGCCTAAAGGACCAGTTATTAGAAATCCGTAACTTACCATAGAATGCAATTGATCACTTCCATTTTTAAATTTCAAAATTTATGTTGCCATTGAATTGGGCTATTACACTTATTTTATCTTTATCTAGGAACCAATGTTTGAATATTTTTTCATTCCTGAATAGTTCTTTGGTTATTTCTTGTATTTTAATAAATGACTTCTCATAAGTAACTCCAAACTAAACTTAATATTGTTTTAAGGAAGGAAAATAAATGGCATAAACATTGATTTTGATCATTTGTTCAATATATTATTTTTGAATTATTTGAACAATAATGATGATAGACCACTATATTAAAAGTATTTAGTGCCCATTAAAATAACATTAACGAGCTGTCTAGAATTAAAGGATTAAAGAAATACCTAAGATATGTATACGAATGTTTTATGAAGTGTTTCACTCTTAAAATTTTTCTCTAGTCTAAATACTACTAAGTGTATAGTACCGATATTCTTTGCTTTTTGCAAACAATAACAAATTATTAACTCTACTAAGTACGACTTATCTCCAAACAAAGTGTGTAACAAAGCTTTAATTTAAAAAATCTTAAAAAAGTTATTGCTTGTGATGTGTTAAAATTTTGGCACTTATTTCTTGGCTATCCTATACAGTCATTTTGGATCTGTTTCTGGTATGTTGTCCAAATTTAATGTCTGCACATTAATAACTATATTTCCCAGTGATAACAAAAAGTAATCAAAACGCCTTCGTTTAAATTTTTGTGAAATATTTGTTTATATTTTTGTAGAATATTTGCATTTTCAATGAGACACATATTAGACATATAGACATATATTTTTCGAATTTTTAAAATTATCTTTTATATAATGTGGTGTTATATAGATTTACACAAAGAAAGGACCCCGCACAAAATATATGGAAAGAAAACACACACACACTCACAAATGATCTCTAAGTGAATTACAAGAATCTCTAAGGGCCAAGCAAAACCCATATTCGGATTCAGTGATCACAAAAACTCGGATCCGGTTACCCGGCACCAAGGTGTACAGAGTCTTATGGCAGCTTTCACATATGACATGTGTATTCTTTATATCACTGGTTGAAACCAGACCTGTCCAGTGGAACAGTGGGCCTTTTCATATATTTTTTTTTTATTGCGACGACATCGGCAATAGCCAAGCCACATAATTGCAATGCGTCTACGATCCATCTCTTGTCGTGATAAAAATGCAATTGAGACTAATATCGGCCAAACCGGTTTGAAAATTAAATTACGTGTGAAAGAGCCAGCCGGATCCGGCAAGTGTGCAACGAGGCTAATGTAGTTTCAGACCCTTGATGTATGAAATCCATGTTCTTCACAGTTTCATTGATCTACAGGGTGTATTTAAATGGAGGGGCACAAATGATAACAGAGATTCCTTGGGTGAAAATAAGTCGATTTAACCTAACATACCTATATCCCAAGTCGCATAATAAAAAAGCTACAGGGTGTTAAAGTGAAAAATAAAAAATGGTTTTTCTTTAATAATTTCTATAATTTTAGTCAGAAATGTTTCAAATTTTCAACAGAGGTTTTTTAATGATGGGAAAAATAATATAATAATGATTTTTGAGTGTCGAGTACGAAGCGCCCTCTGCAGGCAACGTTATGCATTAAATACGTAGTAACTTTTTTGCCAACCCCCGTATACAGCTTTTAGTAACAAAATATGAAATAGTGGACCTTTTTGAATAAAAAAGGTATACTTAGTTAAAATGGGTACAGCCAACCATTGAGGAGATATTTTTAATTTCATAAATTAGTGTTACAGATTTATACCAAGGTTCGAGTTGCTTAAATAAATTAAAAAATCGAGTAGGTAAATGTCATTTGATTTGAAGTATTAGTTTAAAGTGTTAATTGATTTTAGTCACTATTTACCTGCGTCCTAGATATTAAATAGTTTTGAAATTGAGTAAAATAACAAATTATGTATACCAATGACGAGTATGTCGATATGTTGCAAGTATTTTTTGAATGTTACAAGAACTGTGCTGCTGCTGTACGACTTTATCATGCCAGATATCCCAATCGTCGTCTTCCTGCTAGAAAAACTTTTGCGGCGGTAGAAAGAAGNAAAAAATTGAAAAAATGAAGGGTGGTTTTTTGTGGCTATTTCTCGAGATACACTAACCAAAAAAATCACGTATAATCAGTGAGTCTTAAGCTACAATGCATAGTAGTTACATAGATCTGCGATGGGTGGATCATATTCAAAATAATCATTTTATGTTGCTAGGTACAATATTGTGAACTGATACTTGTTAGAACTTTAGAATATACCATGAAAGTGATGTGTGAGATCTTTGTGAAGTTGCAATATTTGTGTAAGTTTTAACTGACGTATTACTCTTACAGATGTTATATAAAAAGATATCGGTATCCGATTTTGTCATAATTAGTCTGAAAATTAAATCTTTATAGTATGCCTGTAGACTCACAATGGTACAAATATTGCATCCCAATGTCACCTTGGAACAGATGGAACAAAATCAATTGCGCGTGCGCAAACTAACAGCTGATCCAGTCAAAAAAATCATTATTGTGAAGACTGGTTAAAATATTTGACATTACATATATGTACTTTTCACATCAATTGAAGCTATAATAAGGCTAAAGAGTATAATATTCGGTTGGATATAATTTTGCATATTTTTTATTTATTATTGTAAAATGGAAGACAATAGCAGTATACAAAATAAATGTATTAACTGTAATCGAAATTGTTGGATTTTCCAACAATTTTTTTTTTCAATTTTCAACATACAATAAAATCTTCGGTCACATATTTAATATTTATTTATAATTATTTTTAAAATATAGAAAGAATTATTCACCCATGAACAATGTAAAACTTAACCTCTGCTTGACTGGATCAGCTGTTAGCTTGCGCACGCGCAATTGATTTTGTTCCATTTGTTCCAAGGTGACATTGGGATACAATATTCGTACCATTGTGAGTCTACAGGCATACTATAAAGATTTAATTTTCAGACTAATTATGACAAAATCGGATACCGATATATTTTTATATAACATCTGTATGTGTAATACGTCAGTTAAAACTTACACAAATATTGCAACTTCACAAAGATCTCACACATCACTGTCGTGGTATATTCTAAAGTTCTAACAAGTATCAGTTCACAATACTCTACCTAGCAACATAAAATAATTATTTTGAATATGATCCACCCATCGCAGATCTATGTAACTGCTATGCATTGTAGCTTAAGACTCACTGATTATATGTGATTTTTTTGGTTAGTGTATCTAGAGAAATAGCCACAAAAAACACCCTTCATTTTTTCAATTTTTTTTTCTCACTCTTGAAAAACTATGAAAAAAATATACAATATAATTCTTATCAGTAGCTTTCATATGCCGTTGGATTTATTCAAATATCTATCATAGTTTTATAGAAAAATGATTTTGAAGTTAAGGGTTGCAACCCCATTTTTTTAAAAATGAGCAAAGATAGAGCTCTGATAATTGGTCAAAAGTTACTTCTATCAACAAACAACACACTGAAGACACCATTGTTAAAAAACACGCCAGTGCAGATTTCATGTGGAACCCCGGTGAGACCCTTTGTATTAATAAAATTTTATTCTTTGCAAAACTGTTTGTAATATTTCAAATATTCAAAAATATATTATTTTCACGTATTTGCATACAGAGTTTTAAATATTTTAAAAAATGTATAAAATACAAAGAACAAGATACCAATAGTTTTAAAGATGGCTAAAAATTGTATTAAGGAAAAGTTTAACAAGTAGAAGGTACTTTTAACCCTTTCTCTGTGCAATGCGATTGAACGTAGCTATCGCGCCGTGCGCGAAAGTTTACCGCGTGCGAATATATTCGTTTGGAGCAGTTAGACTAGTGGCGGTGTTACCATAAGAGCTGCGGAGCTGCAGAACACATAAAATTTTATGTATTTAATCATATTAAATGTTTACAACATCTTTAAAGAATCCAAATGTACTCGCGCTAAAATAAATCTAGGAGCTTATATTATTATTTATTGCGACGCGAGCTACGCTCCTTAATATATGCAACCTCATGTACAAAATGTGTGCACAGCGAACAATTANTGTATTTTGTTCTAAATTTGTCATTGACTTTTGTAAATAAACTTATTACTAGTATTATTATGAAATGTACTGTTATCAGGAAAAGAGAGAAATTGAAAAATTTACAAATATTCATGGTGTTCCATGCAGCAATCAACAGTTCATTTTTAAATCACAAGACAATTTCTTCGTCTGTTATTTTTTTCAATATAGAAAGGGAATAAATGAAAATTAAAAAAAAATTACATTTTAAAAACAAGCATTTAAAAAAATGCACTGAAAAGAAAGAAATAGTCTAAGGAGTTCATAAAACCGATAATGTTGTGTAAACCCTAAACCTTCAAAAGGGTTGAATATGGCTGCTCTATAGAATTGTCATCAGCAAAAGTATGACAAAAAGACACGTACTATCTATAACACAAGCCGACAAAATTTGGGCGACCCTCTAACCCAGAATGCACTTTTTCAAAAGAATTTGGTGCACTGAATTTGAATCCGAGGTCTAACTTTCTCAATTGGCTCAAGATATCGATGCCGTTTTTAACATTAAATCTTCCTTGAAAATTGAGTCCAAAAGATATAAACCACTTTTTATCTATCTCGGAACATACAAGAAACTCATAAATGTTGAAATTGGCTTACCTTGTACATAAGCTTTGTCATGTTTTTTAAAATCAGTTTTTCATTGTAAATGTTCACTATTAAAAACATTATCATCATAGCTTGTAAAATGGTTTTTCGCATGAAAGAGTTTTTTTTACCTTAAATTTTATTTTTCATAGATCAATCAGATGCGCTTCCATTTGAATCAAGGCGTGAAGTTGATGAGTGATATTTCAGAGCAAGTGGCTAGTGAGAACGAAATGATTAGAACTCAAAATTGCCTTAAGAAGGAAATAAAAGAGTGAGTATTGTAAAGAATGACATAGATAAACGTAATTTATTTTGAAAAATTTTTACATCAAATTTTATGAATCTATGTGAGTATAGATAGGTTTTACTATGTTGTTTTTTTTGTTTCAAAAATGCTCTAGTTTCTGTATTTAACCATACTTTTTTGGTACTGATAGAAGGTTAATTATGTATTAAGAAACGTAAAACATATTTATGTAGTAATGATGCCTAAAGGACCAGTTATTAGAAATCCGTAACTTACCATAGAATGCAATTGATCACTTCCATTTTTAAATTTCAAAATTTATGTTGCCATTGAATTGGGCTATTACACTTATTTTATCTTTATCTAGGAACCAATGTTTGAATATTTTTTCATTCCTGAATAGTTCTTTGGTTATTTCTTGTATTTTAATAAATGACTTCTCATAAGTAACTCCAAACTAAACTTAATATTGTTTTAAGGAAGGAAAATAAATGGCATAAACATTGATTTTGATCATTTGTTCAATATATTATTTTTGAATTATTTGAACAATAATGATGATAGACCACTATATTAAAAGTATTTAGTGCCCATTAAAATAACATTAACGAGCTGTCTAGAATTAAAGGATTAAAGAAATACCTAAGTTATCTATACGAATGTTTTATGAAGTGTTTCACTCTTAAAATTTTTCTCTAGTCTAAATACTATTAAGTGTACAGTACCGATATTCTGTGCTTTTTGCAAACAATAACAAATTATTAACTCTACTAAGTATGACTTATCTCCAGTGTGTAACAAAGCTTTAATTTAAAAAATCTTAAAAAATTTATTGCTTGTGATGTGTTAAAATTTTGGCACTTATTTCTTGGCTATCCTATACAGTCATTTTGGATCTGTTTCTGGTATATTGTTCAAATTTAATGTCTGGACATTAATAACTATATTTCCCAGTGCGATAACAAAAAGTAATCAAAACGCCTTAGTTTAAATTTTTGTGAAATATTTGTTTATTTTTTTGTAGAATATTTGCATTTTCAATGAGACACCTTATATATTTTTCGATTTTTTAAAATTATCTTTTATATAATGTGGTGTTATATAGATTTACACAAAGAAAGGACCCCGCACAAAATATATGGAAAGAAAACACACACACACTCGCAAATGATCTCTAAGTGAATTACAAGAATTTCTAAGGGCCAAGCAAAACCCATATTCGGATTCAGCAATCACAAAAACTCGGATCTGGTTACCCGGCAGCAAGGTGTACAGAGTCTTATGGCAGCTTTCACATGTGACGGAAGGAGCATTCTTTATATCACTGGTTGAAACCAGACCTGTCCAGTGGAACAGTGGGCCTTTTCATATATATATTTTTTTTATTGCGACGACATCGGCAATAGCCAAGCCACATAATTGCAGTGCGTCTACGATCTATCTCTTGTCGTGATAAAAATGCAATTGAGACTAACATCGGCCAAACCGGTTTGAAAATTAAATTACGTGTGAAAGAGCCAGCCAGATCCGTATAGCTGGATCTGGCTGGTCGGTCCGGCAAGTGTGAAACGAGGCTTAGTCATTCCTCCTAAAAAGACCACTTTGAGGCCCAATATCTCGGAAACTATGCATAACCGGTCTTTGAACCCATAGAGACTTTTGATCAGAATGCTAAAAACTATAAGTGCAAAATTTCAGCCAATTCGACCGGGATTTTTTTTCCATATATGTATTTTGTGTTTGGTCCTTTGTTGAAGCATCAAAAATGATTCTTTTGGAGTCAACTCTTTTATGAAATGATTTTTTTTACATCCAAATATGTGATTACTATACAGTGTGAACCGATTCTCTTGCTTTTAATGACAGACCATGAAATATATACAAAATTATGTAAAAAAAAGCAATATACATTTATCTTAAAGTAGTTTGTTTCAAAACAATGAATGATTAGTTTAGTTAAAATATTTGTATTTTTTTGCTATTGATTTTTTATTTGTAAAGGGTCTCACCGGGTTTCCACGTGAAATCTGCACTGGCTTGTTTTTTAACAATGGTGTATTCAGTGTGTTGCTTGTTGATAGAAATAACTTTTGACCAATTATCAGAGGTCTATCTTTGCTCATTTTTAAAAAAATGGGGTTGCAATCCTTAACTTCAAAATCATTTTTCTATAAAACTATGATAGATATTTGAATAAATCCAACGGCATATGAAAGCTACTGATAAGAATTATATTGCATATTTTTTTCATAGTTTTTCAACTATATAAACAATGAGAAAAAAAAATTGAAAAAATGAAGGGTGTTTTTTTGTGGCTATTTCTCGAGATACACTNTTATTCATACCGTCAGTAGGTAATTCGTGAATAGATATTTCAAAAAGGTATCAATTTCAAAAATCGTTCTTGTGAAAATCTGTATTTTTGTATAAATGCATTGTTCCTTGAAATTCAGAAGTGCCAGGAAAACGCGTGACCTTGAAAATTTTAAAATTTTTCGTCTGCGGCGCCATTTAGAGACTCCGGGCACTTAATATCTCGGAATTCAATTCAACAAATGTAACAACCCTAAGCAGAACACATTCAATCAATGTTCACGCGCTGCTACTGAGTTAGACTACTTATATTTTTACATTATGTTGTGTTAATTTAAATTAAAATATGTTTAAACGTTTCAAAATAATAATTGTAATAGTTTAATTATTAATATTTTATTATAAAGCAGAAACTGAAAAAGAGATGAACAATCTTGGCATTATTACCAGTACCTCTTCCATAAAAATAATTGCCACAATCGCTATAAACTCCGCCCGCAAAAATTCCCTATTACCAGTTGCAACAACCGAGTCACTAATGCGCATGGTTGCGAATATATACGGTTTGAACAGCCTGATCCAATTTAACTATTCAAGCGAATTAATTCGTCTGGAGCAGATTGAGCCCCATAAATTTTTAGCAAATAAATACGTCTGGAACAGTGGAAGGGTTAAATATAAAATCTTAATACCATTCATTATAACATAATATACTTTCTGAACATTTGAAGTAATGTAAAAATTTCTACAAAGAATAACATTTTCTCCATAATCTGTACATAAAAAAGTTCAAATGGAAAAAAAAAATAAGAGCAATTAAACGTTTTGTTATGAAACAAATTTTTTACGCAATTTTATTCATATTTCATAATTTTTTAAATATTCTCCTAAAATTAAAAAATTGTAGAAATCAGTAATTATAAATGTTAATATTGATGCACCCTGTATAGCAATCACCTATTCGGTGGTAAAAATTGTAGCCTCAAAATAAGTAGGTGTTTTTATAAAGAATGACATTTTGTTTGTTTGGATTTGATGTATTTTGAATCTAGACTAATTTATGACGCACTATTTGTTCCATTTATTAAAATATAAGTTTGAATCACCGGAATTAATGAGATTATCACATTTATACTGCATTCTATGAAGAAAATACCTATAGAAAAAAAACCTTACAAAATTAAAAAATTATCAAAAAAGATAGTTATATAAAATGCTCGAAAATGTCCTATATGTACATTAATCGAATCAAAATATCAAGGCTATTAATTTTTTCTTGAAAATAAAGTTCAGGACGTCTTAATTACTTTTTGTCTATCTTTGAAAATACTAGAAGCCCCTCAAAAGTATTGAAATTAATTAGGAGGCAAATACTCGATATTTTTCAATTATTACTCAGTTACATTATGTGTTATTAATTTTTAGATTGATTTATTTGAAAAGACAGACTATTGAGAGAGCTAATGTTAAATTTGCAAATATTTGGTGGAAGAACAATACAGATGCAGTTATTCTAAAACCAAATATGTGTGATGATGCAGAAGACATATGGCCCTTGCTGTGGTTTGTCAAACTAAATCAAATAGAAAATTACGGTCCTAATGTAAGGAAGAATATCGATGACTTGGACCAAATCGCCAGAAAGTATTTATGTACCATTTATATTTTTACTAAGTACAATTAAATTGTTTCTTTTTAGAATGATGCCTGTACCAGAAAACTTAAAATGTGAGTTATGCCAGGAATTGTTGGTTACAGTTTACGAAGTCAGGTATCACCTCATATCTGATGTTCATAAAGAAGCTCTCAAAGTTTACTATGAACACGTCCAGCAATTTCAATTTGACGATGATGACAGCGATAGTGATAATTAAGTTGTTTTATTATTTGTAACATTTATTTTATGTTAAAAGAATTAATGTGTTTGTTTCCGAGCATTGCTATTGTTTTAAATAGTAAATTTGTTGTTTTAGGTTCCTTTTCACAATTAAGCAAAAAGTTTCTACCCTATGGTATTTTTTTTATAATAAAGATTATTGATGATTATGATACTTGTTATTACAATTATTCCTTCTGTGAGTGGAAAAAGGTATTCTGGAGTATTTTTTAAAATCTATAGAAAATGGTTTTTAACATAAACCTATATCACAAATATGAACTGCTGTTGGTATTTGTGTTGATGTAATACTTATGCAGTTTTTTTTTAATTAAGGGGTTACACCACTGTAAAATGCTAAAATAAATCTTTTTTTTTTAATGGAAGAAAAAGTATCTTAAAAAAATATATATTAATACGCGTATAGTATAAAATGGCGACGCTGGAGCCATTAGTGTGTGGCACATTGAATTTGAAGCGCTCTGTAGCGTGCAATGTAACTGAGGCAAATTTGTATATGGAAAAAAATTGAGAAATACATAGAAAAATTAATTTTTGTGCAATTAGCAACATTTCGTCGCCGTAGTAAGAAAAGCACGTAACTCCACTTTTTGTGAAAAATGGTATTTTAATGCCATCTTGTAGCTGATAATCAAATCTGTGTCTTAGAAAAGTATGTAACTCTGGAAACTAATTTACGCGCGTAAAACTTCGACAAGTGCAAATCGCGTATAAGAATATTCCCGCCTAGAAGAATAGAAAACCGTGTACCTTTCAGCATTTATATGTTATCCAGAGGTGTGTGTTGTTTCTATTATATAAGTAAGTAGATACTTATATTTGCTTGAAATGTTTGTGTCAACATTTAAATCTGTTTTCGTAAGTTTAGTATGTGCACATTATGGGTTTAACATTTATTTAAATAGTAAATTCATAACAATTTGGAGATAAACGTTTTTTATACAGTAGCCGCTCGCTAATTGGACGTTCAATAGTCCGACATTTCCAGTAATCGGACGTTTTGAACGCTTTTCGTGTGGGAATGGGCAGCTCTATAGTCGGACGGTTTTGATGGGCGACCGCTCGGTAATCGGACAAAAGCAAGTTCATTGCACTCCAACCCACAATATATAAGTTTTTTCATTTACAGTAAAACTAAGATGTGAGAACAGTACATACAAATAATACATATTATTTTACTTAATTTTAAAAGTATAGTTTTTCAATAAACGTATCCTACTTAATTATATTAAATTCTATAGCCTAATCAAATTGCGTGTTTTTAAATGCCAGACTCTCATATTTTGGATTACTTCCAATAGTCGGACACTTCCAGTAATCGGACAACTTAATGATCTAAGACATGTCCGATTAGCGAGCGCCTACTGTACTTAGATTTTTATGTTTATATTATGAGATACGCCAATTTCTACTAATAGTCCTGGTTTTTCTAAACAAGTTATAAGTTTTTTAGTAATTACTTGTGCTTAATGAATAATAGGAACAACTCGTGACGTTCACAATTATCCATACAAAAATTTAATAAAAATCAATTTTATACCTCACCAAATATTTTTCATATGAACATCTTCCAATTTTTTATACAAAAATCACGCAACTCCAATTAAAAGTCCCAAATATATAAAAATATATATTTAAAATTTAGAAGTATATCCACGGAATTACGCATTTTTCTTGCTAAGGCGATGATTTGAAGTAAAAATTTTAATTTTTGACAAATAAAGAGACAATCCTTTGTCAATAAAATAATGTTGAAATCATCTTTGTGACAATCCCATATGTAGTTCTCTTTAGAATGTTATTTTGAAGATATGGTCAAAATTTGGAATGAATAGAATGAAAACTGTTGGATTTATGCTGCATGCCGTTTATAAAAATTGTGTCTCAAGAAAAATGCCTTTAGTTTTGAGACATACGCTATACTAACCTACTTTCCTTTGAGAATACTTCTAATTGAACACAGGCTCATTCTAACCACATCTGTTAGTATTAACGACATCTGTTAGTAGTGTGTTAGAGGAGTTAGAAATCAAAAGGTAAAGTCATTAGGCTGTACCCTTCCTGAGGTACCTATTTGCCACAGGTAGCACTTGGGAAATTTCCAAGAAAAAAAATGTGCCTTCATAAAAGTCCTTTCCCCTTATTTTTGAAGGTTCAAAGGATCTTTTAAATCGATAAAAAAATGATTTTGAAAATTATACAGTGGTCTGAAGTTTCCAACATAATAGACCAGGAAAGGAAACATTTTGAAATTTATTAATTACTGGGTGTGATTTTATTGTTGGAAAGTCTTGGGAATGATAATACAAGAGGTGTCTCATTTCATGGGTCATGAAAAAAGTATAGCGTCATTGTTTTTTATCAACAAATAGGTCAAAAATTCGTCATTTTTTGTTCTATGCGTTATTGTAAAAAAACTATTAATCTTAGCAAAAAATGTTCAACATACAATTTGATCTAGAGAAACTCATTTTTAAAATGAGATTTTATAAGTTAAATTAAAATTGCTTTATAAACAAAAAATTTATTGCAAAATTAAACGGAAAAAGTGCTTTTTCTTTAATTGTTAATAACTTTTTAAATAATTAATAAAATCTTACCCAACTTTCCCAAAATGTGAGTTTTTATATCCTTAAGAGATGTGCAAAAGATGTACTCCATCGGTCAAATAGTTTTTGCAAAATTCCATTTTAGGCCCATTTTCAAATGACTATTCTGGGGGCAGAGTTATGACTAAAACATTCTTTTTGGGCCCATTTTCTTCGAAGGGACACCAAATATCCTCTAGTTAAAAAAAATTAATTTTTTTTTCAAATTTAGTTGTATGTTAACAAATATAAGGCACTATTTTCCCTAATAAACAAAGAAAATAACTGTGGTTTTTAACTTTTGAAAGAAGACTACTCCATTTGAAAGCTCGTAAAAAAACCTACAAATTGAAAAAAAAAGTTTCTACAACCAATAGGTCCAGAGTTAGCAATTTTTTTACAACTTGCATACTAGGTGTTTCCTAACAATCTAAAATATTTTAGAGGGCGATTCTTGAAATTATTAAGTTCATATTAACAAAAATTTATTATATGTATTTCCAAAATGCAAGATTTAATGTTTTTTTTGTTTATCTGAAATCTTGTATGATTAAAAAATTGCTCAGCAGAAAGCATAATTTACTATAAACAAATTTAATCACTTCTCCGGTGGCATGTATGTAACCGATGGTATCCAATTATGTTTAAAAATGTAATATGCATCCTACTGATATTTTAAATTTTTGTGTATTTTTTGTAATCCTTGTTCATTACCTGATATTCATGATCCGGGAGTGGCTGATTCTGATGTTTCCCCACTTTGGTGAGCCATGTTCTCGTTCATAAGGCGTTTTTTTTTGTGGGCATGGTTTGGTTGTGAGTTTTGACTTTTTGTTTCACTCCACCGTAGGAGAAACTTATTTTTATTTCATATGGGCCCTTGTCCAGAAAGGTTGAGAGGGAAGTCAAAATGTGTAAAAGAAAAATGTATTACTTATTTTATTTTATCCTTTCTGATTTGTTTCTCAGGACTTGGATTTTTCTTTTAGCATATAAAATTTGATTGGGAAGATAATAGATAATTAAGTCGTCTTAAGTTACTAATTTTAAGGAAATTATTACTATACGATAAGGTTTATAATATATGTGATTAAATGAAAATAAATATATATAATAATATGAACAATAATAATAAAAATAGATTAAAATATATTTTTATTCGTTTTTAAGATATTGTGAAAATTCAAACAAATCCTATCAAATGAAATCAAACAACATTCTTCGATACTAGAAATCTAGGCGGGCAAAAGGCTCAAATAAAGTGAAATGATTAAATAATTAATAGAAAACACATCCTGTAGCATCCACACTCAAATTTTTGTGTCAGATTATTTTATATTTTGTACAGGCTAGGAATTTGATTCATATATTCAATATAAATATTTAGGTTTTACTATTACTACGTGTTGAATATATTCCCTAAATGGTGAATTATTAGAAAAACTATGCATTTGATAAAGATGTATTTTGTATTTAATGTGCAAAAAACGCAAAGTTAAAATTGCCGCCAATAAATAGTAAACTTTGAGGTTATAGATTGGTATTGCTACTGTTGAACTGTTGTTGGTAACAGTGCTGAAATTTCCTTTTCTTTCTGCACAGTTTGTGCTTCGATTGTGTTGGAATATCTTTTCCAAATAATTTAAATAAAGTAAAAACATGGGTTTCCAAAATATCTGGTATTCTCATCCTCGTAAATACGGACAGGGATCTAGATCATGGTAAGTTCATCAAGTTTATTTGTAGCGTAGTTATCGAAATAAACTTATTTGCAAATGAACTTTGTGCACGTGTTGTCTTATTAATATTTTGGGTAAAATATGTAATGAAATTCTATTATAAAAGCTGTGACTCAATCAAATTACCTTTTCTTCGTTCTTAAATCTAAATTTTCGTTATCAAATAAATTTCGAATTTTAAGGTTAAGTCGTTAAGTGGTCAAGTTTAACCTTTTCAAATAAACGATTTTTCTAAACTTGGGTACATTTAATGTTTATAAATACACATTGGTAAAAATATATCTTAGATGTGAGTACCACTGAATATATGAGACAAAATAGCCAAATACATATTCTGGTATTTTATAGTTTGTTGGTAAAATTACTCTGCACAATACAAGTGGTTCTTTAAAAAATGGAGTGTTAATTAATTTGAATATAAAAAGTAAATATCTTGTTACTTTGCAAACTGATTGAAAGTGAAAGTGAAGAAGAATGTGATATAAAACACTTTGGTTTACTAGACACCCATTTGTGCCAGCTAATATCTTTATTTCATGGAAATTAAATATTTTTGCCTAAAATGGAAAATTATTCTTGCATCCCGATTAATAATTATAAGTAACTCTTGCTAGTTCAATTTTGTTTTATAAAAAAAAAAACCACAGAAATGAGACAACCCCCCAGATCCAAAGCCAAAGGCTGAGCGGAAGGGGACTACAACGCAAAAAACGCGGACAAACTCCCATTATCCATCAACATTACCAGTCCCAATGCCAGGGATCGAATCCGGACCAGAATAGGAAGTGTGGCCGGGAAATTTTTGCCACCACATGCTCGACCTACTACGCTACCGTGGCGTTATAGTAATTAATATTTACTATTATAAACTAGCTGACCCAATAGACGTCCTGTTCAGAAGAAAAAAAACACCTTCAGTTTTCCCCCGAATGTTCCAATTTTCCAGCAACTTTTCCAATTTTTCTTTCCCTAAAAACCTTATTCGGACTATTATGAACATTAAAAAAAAATTGCCAAATCGGTCCAGCCATTCTCAAGTGATGCTCTTACCAAAGAACAGCATTAAATTTTTATTTATACAGATTAAATTTGAATCATTACCTACCTCTATTGTTCGTATACAATGTTAATTTCATAAATAAATTTTATAGATCTATAAAAGTTTATCTTTACAATATAGGGAAAAGAAACATTTTCAGTTCTATAAAGAAAAAGAAACCGCAACGGATTTGATTGAGGCATTTCAAAACAATTTTGTACATACACACAATAAATTACATATTTTATTCTAAGCTGTTGGTGAAAATTGAAGTAGTGATATTTTTATAATGATAAAGTATCTATAATAAAATTTGTGAAATAAGAAATCCAAATAAGGGTTGCCCACCTTGAGATCTCGAAACGTATAGGTATATGCACAATCAAATAATAAATACAGCCTGGTATTTTTTCATTTCTAACAAAAAATTTTTCATTTTTCTTAAATTAAAATTTAAATAGGTAGGTAGTATAACCACGAACATAAAATTTTTCGAAAAATAAAAAAGTATTTGTCAGTTCTTAATAATAAAAAATATTTTGCATATACAAGAAATTAAAATAGAGGTTGTTTTTCCATATATACTATATACAGGGTATAGCAAAAGTACCGGAACGGCAGAATAACTCAGCGGGAGAGCGTTTTAGAGAAAAATGTTAAGTACAAGAGTTTCAGGATTTCTTCCTGGCTATCCGATGGTGACCTTGATGATCATTTCAAGGTCAAATGTGATTTTTCAAATGGGACCTTAGAAATGAATAGAGAAAATCCACTCCTTGTTTGTTATGAGTCCTAGCATCCTCTTAGACTGACTACAACCACTGGTTCCCCACCACCAGTTCATGTGCTCTTGGTTGACCCAGTCCCTGATGATGGTTTTGACCTAGCTGAAGGGCAGTCCTACGAAGGGTTCTGGCCCGTGAGCAGTCTGAGTTGTATTTAACATTTTTCTCTAAAATGCTCTTCCGCCCAGTTATTCTGCCGTTCCTGTACTTTTGTTAGTTTGATCTTATGGGGATCCCAAGTTTAAAAAGGAGGGATCACTTAAGGTATATCTGAACGTAAAATTTTCCGCTCTTCACTTCTGGGGTCAAAAGTATAGGGTCCCATTTGAAAAATCACATTTGACCTTGAAATGATCTTCAAGGTCAATGTCATAGCCAGGGAGAAATTCTGAAACTTTTCTATTTAAGATTTTTCTCTAAAATGCTCTCCCACCGAGTTATTGTGCCGTTCCGGTACTTTTGCTATACCCTGTATATAATATATATGGAAAAACAACCTCTATTTTAATTTCTTGTTTTGTAAATTTAGATTCAAATTTTTGTATCATAAAAGTTCTCATTGCGGGATTAGGAATCAATCATCTCCTATAAACAGTATGGGTTCTATACTTTATAAACATGTGTTATCTATGCCAATTTCAGTAAGGCATTTAATAAACTTAATTACGGTATTTTGCTTAATAAACTGGATATGATGGTGTTTCTGATACTTCTGCTGATGCTAAGTCTATTAAAATCTTGCCTATCTAAATGTTTACAGTTTATGTATTATAATGTACATGTTTTGTGTTATTTGTATTTATGTACATGTAATTCTTTTGTTCCTTTCGCACCTATAATTGGTACTTCTTTTGTCAGTTGGTGCATTTAAATAAATAAATATGGTTGGTTTAAATAATTGATTTTAATTTTTTAGTCGAGCTTGCTCTAACAGACATGGACTAATTCGTAAATATGGATTAAATCTTTGCCGTCAATGTTTCAGAGAATATGCTGCAGATATTGGTTTCAAAAAGGTAAGGTTTATGCAACATATAGTATAGACCATAATTAATAATTTTGTTTTATTTCAGCTTGACTAAATATTGAACTGAAAGATTTTTTTTATGTTAATGTAATATATCTAAAATAAAATGTTTCCATGAAATACAACTTTTTTACATTATCCCTAGTTCTGTATTTTGTGTTTTTATGAACAGATTATGAATATAAAATACATGTTTATAACAAATTAATAATTAAATTTTGTGTTCATTTACTTATAAGAAAATTATAACGTGCGAAAATGTTGAATAAGTATTAGACTAATTGATAAGTAGTATATGATGTAAAAGTTAAAACTAAACATGAATTTTAAACTAACTGCAATGTTGGCAATTGAATACTGTAGCAAGGAAGGAAACCTTACTTTTGACTTATCAGATAGCGTAGCTAAAAAAAGTCGATGTTCACCTCATGGGCATTTCACGTGAAGCGGACAGCGAAAAAAATTGTACTTCTAGTAGGTATGAATGTGAACACTTTTTTTTTTAAAGTTATGGACTTCTAAAGAATTGTCATTCAAATTCGTATTTTTTGAAATAGTTTTTCGAATTAAACAAATTTATTTTATATTAAATATGGCGACATAGAAAATTTACTGTTCTTTTTAATTATAAAATGAAATTGGAAAAAAAAAATTTTCATGTACAAAACAGGAAGTGAACATTTCAAATCAGAATTTTAGTAAGTTCGACCATTTTTTTTTTATTTATTTCAAAATATAGTCTACAGTACATTTATAATAAATACACCAGAAGTTTTAATGGGATCTGCATTAGTTTAGAAGATAGATGAACTAAAGTACATATGTGTCGCACTGAGCGAGGTACCTAGCCTTCCTTAGGTCGACTGGTTTGCGCTATATCACACTAAAACGCTGCGATATTAATATGTATTAAATGAACAAAATTGCGATATTTATTTTAATTTCTAGATTAGTGTGTTTATATTAATTTTAAAATAAAACTGGTTGTTTGCTTACTTCACTCCTATTTATCATACTACGTGATACTACATCAACTTTGTACTTCGGTGTAAAAGGAAAACTAGCGATCTTAGTAGTAATCTATGTTAGTGGTAGAGTAGAATTCATTTCTACCATTACATTACATTGACAAATATCAAGTTTCCCGTATGAGTTCGGTCTCCTTGTAGTTAGTGTCCCTGCCTTGGATTCTCCTTTCGATTCAATTTAACTACCGTTTCGAAGGAATTATGGAACCGCATCGTATCGTGTGAACGGAGGATTTTAGGTTCAAAGAGCGAAATAATTATGCCTACTTATCAACAATCTCTGCCCTTTAGGCTGTGCTTTAGGTGACAACTGTGCATCGGAAAAAAAGGGGGAGCAACCTTGAGTTACAAACACCGCAGTAATTTTTTGTAAAACGACCACGGGATTTAAAACTTCTCAAAACAAAAGCACCATGTTTTATGTATAATTGTATATAGGCAATATTAATCATACTTCGTGCAATTGTGTAAAGTTGGTTGCATACATTAGTGTTTAAAATGATGCATAATGTGATGTACATACAGCGTAGGAAAGTACCGATGGTCTATCAGAAGTTACGTGAGAGCAATAAAGTAAGCCATAGAAATCCATGCGATAGACAAGGATGGCTATAATGAAGGCGTCTAATAGTCAATGCCCATTTCGCCCTTCCACAAATAAGAAGTGGATCTTATTTGTGGAAAGGCGAAACGGGCGGTGACAAAGAGAAGCCTTCATTATAGCCACCCTTCTCTATCGCATGGATTTCTATGGCTTACTTTATCGCTCTCACGTAACTTCAGATAGACCATTGGTACTTTCCTACCCTGTACATACTTTTATTATAAATTAATATATTCAAATATTCAGTAACTAATTGATTCCAATAATTTTTTGTAGGAATAACCATTACATAACTATTAGGTTATAGATAAGAACTGGAATTACACAACGAAAAACTGTAGTGTCTGTTTTGTACTGTATATAATATAAATAACTTTATATTATATGTATATAGAGATAACCTTATCTCTGAGGTCTGTATTTGAGGCTGTTGCTTTTATAATTGCGTGAAATCTGAGTTTCAATTTAATTCGTCTCAATACACGTTAATTATTTATATATTGTGTGCCTTCATAAATCCCTCATAATTATTTTAAAATGCCTATACCAATAAAGGTAAGAACATCTTGAGCAATATATTAACCTTTTACATATTTCATTTGTACATACTTACATTAAATTAAAATAATTAAATTTCCAGATTGGAATTATAGCAGGCTCTGGTATGGATAACCCCGATATTATAAAAAACAGAAAGGAATTAAAAGTATCCACTCCATTTGGGGACCCATCCGATGTGTTAATTTTAGGGGAAATCGACAATGTAGAATGTGTTTTACTAGCACGTCATGGTCGTCCACATACCATAATGCCAAGCAATATTAATTACAGAGCCAATATTTGGGCTTTAAAGGAGCAAGGTTGTACACATATACTTGCCAGTACTGCAACTGGTTCACTACAGGAGCATATTAAACCAGGAGACGTTGTGATTGTGGATAATTTTATTGATAGGTAATGAATTCCCAAATGAGAAAAAAAATAAATAACTTCAAACAAATAATTTTCTAGTACGGTGCTTTGCAATATTTTAGTTTCCATTTTTCTTCATATTTAGTACCAAGAAAAAAGTTGAACAATAAGGAAGATTTAAGTTTTCTTCAGTCTCCTGAATGGTGTATTAAATTTAGTTATGGTATTGAAATAATTCTGTATATTTACTGCACTTTAATTGCAGCATTTATCTAATTTTTTTTTACATAAAGCGAGAAAATCTCTACCTACCTCCTTTTTGTAAAATAAATATTAAAGTTGAAGCACTAAAACTAAAACAAATTTGTAAAAACTATATTCTTCTAATGCATGTAGAAAATAATTATTTTTAGTAAATAAAAACATTTTTAGAACATATGCTCGTAAACAAACATTTTTTGATGGAGAATCGGGTCATCCTAAAGGAATATGTCACATTCCTTTAGAACCTGTTTACTGCCAAATGACTAGGCAGATGATTATAGATGTTGCCGAAGAATTGAAAATTGAAGTACATAAAAAAGGTACAGTTGTAACGATTGAGGGTCCTAGGTTTTCAAGTAAAGCTGAAAGTAACATGTATCGGTTATGGGGATGTGATCTTGTCAATATGACCACAGTTCCTGAAGTGGTTTTAGCAAAAGAGGCTGGGATACTGTATACTTCTATTGCATTAGCTACTGACTATGATTGCTGGAGAGACACTGGTGATAAGGTTTGTGTCCCTGATGTTTTGAGAATATTTAAAGAAAACATTTCTAAAGTATCAACACTCATAGCAACTACTGTTTCTAAAATTGCTAGTCAAAACTGGGAAGCATCAATTAAAGAATTAAAGGTATATATGTATTGCATTATGTTGTCAGCATGAAATAAAAAATATTCTGTTTCAGGCTATGGCTGAAGAAAGTGTATTGTTGCCAAATTATAAATTCTCTCAAACATCAATTTAAGCAAATGAAAGTGTTTGTTTTTTGTTTACTAATGTATTTTTTTCTAAATTGATATTGTTTATAATAAATTTTTACCTCCCAAAAATTAAGAAACTGATGAGTGGAAAAGCTTGTATTTGTCCATTAGTACTACTTAAACAAATGGACACTCTGCTATATCCAATGTATAATATATAAACAAGGGTAATAGTAAAATTTACATTAAATACGGATGTGGGCGGATTTTTTCTACACTAAAAAAATTAGATTTTCCCTAAATTATTGTACTAAATTTTGTAGAATTGTACTGTCATGAACATGGAGCCTACACAAGGGCAAGGAGTACTACTAGGAACTAGTAGTGAGTAGTGACGAGGAGCACGAACTCCAAACGTCCAAACAAATATTTTACCAAATTAGAGGGCGCTAGTGTCCCACATACTCCAAAATAGTGGAGGAGAGATAAAGAATACGACAGTTTAAATTAAAAATCAATCATGTCGTTTTTGTGATGTGTTAAAAATTTAAAAATATAGATAAAGCACACTTTATTCTATAATCGGTTTTGATTTTTATAGATTAGCAAGTCAAATTTGACATTTGATAATTTATTTTTAACATTTTGTTATGCTTTGTGTCCTCGTTATTGGACATATAATTTTGTATATTCGTGGATTATTATAAATAATGGAACTGGAATTGTTTTATGTTAAAAAAATTATATGTATAAGTTCTTCGAAGTAATGATTAAAAACTTACTTACTTTTCTTATAAATTGTTCTATAATTCTTTTAAATTGTTTTACAGATCTTTTTGTACTTGACGATGCATTGTGTAAATTCTCAATTTTTGTCCAAATTCTTGTTTTTAATATATTCAATAATACTTTTATGTTGTCTACAACACTCAGCAAAGGTGTGTTTTCATTTTCTGTATATTGTTTTTTTTTTCTATACACCATTATTTTGTTATAATGAATTATTACTACATAATATAATTATTAGGGGATAATTAAGGGCATTTTCTGATTAAGGGAATAAATCTTTAAATAATTGAAGGTTAAGTTCGCTGAATCATGAATTTCACAGACACAAAACCATGAAACATATATTTTTGCGTTGTCATAAGTTTCACTTTCTTGAGAGTTCAGAGCGAGCAGCCGAGCTGAGCGGACGTGTTTGTTTGTGAGGTGAAGTGCATTGCAACGAGCAAGATCTACCTGCCTTTATCATTCTCGTGCGAGCGGTCGAACTGAGCGGGCGTGTTTGTTGTGAGGTGGGGTGCATTGCAGCGAGCGGGATCTGCCTGCCTTTATTAAGGCTACCTGGAAAGTATCCTTTTATTTCCTCTTAACCACCGACCTAATCCCCGGCTTAAGCATAGAGGCCGTCGGCATCTTTGTTACAGGTATCTGTGCCGGGGTTATGCCCAGGTAAGTTTTTACTTTATTTATCAGTTATTTGCATTATTTTTG
>NW_019417450.1:90467-91420 GCF_000390285.2 Anoplophora glabripennis | reverse complement strand
TTTATGTTTTCGAGGGTGCTCTTTCAGAATTCGTGATCAGAAAAGACCTAACTCGAAAAAAATATGATTTTTGGAAAAATTTTGGATTTTGAAATTATTTTTTGGATTTTCTTTAAACATGAAATGAAAGTACCTTGAATATAGTATAAAGTTCGATAGATTAGAAAAATTTGACCAATGCTATTTTCTGAAAATCGCAATAAGTAGTATATCAAGGTCACATATTTTTTTGCTTAATATCCAAAAATTCAACATGATTTGACATTCCCTAATCGACCTTGTATTAAATTATTCAAAAAATAAACCTTTAACAAAGATCCTATACATATCTGAAATATGAACAAATTTGAAAAAAATTCTTAAATCGAAAAATTAAACAAATCGTTGAATTTTTTTCAAATGCTAGCAAGTCATAGTAGAGGATGAGTAGAGAAAAAATTTTATATAAACTTTATCGTCAAGCGTCGCGTACGAGGGTTAGGGGTAAAAAACGAAATATTTCTTAAACAGTTCTTTCGTTATAACTTGATTACTAAAAGGGATAGTAAGTTGATTTTTTTTGTTATAAAGTGGAAAGAGAAAGCTTTCGAACGATGGTATATAATTTGATTTCGCAACTAGTAAGATAATCGGGGATGGGGGTAGCTCAAAATTTTACATAAGGATGAGAGGTCGCAATTTTACTTTTCGAATTCTGGGGCATAAGTAATTAAAAAAATAAGCAACTAAGTGTCAAATTTCAAAACAAAGGTATCAAATTACAAAACACGGTGTCAAATTTCAAAACAAAGGTGTCAAATTTCAAAACACGGTGTCAAATTTCAAAACAAAGGTGTCAAATTTCAAAACAAAGGTGTCAAATTACACAACACGGTGTCAAATTTCAAAACAAAGGTGTCAAATTTCAAAACAAATGTATCAAATTACAAATCGTGGTGTCAAATTACACAGCA
>NW_019417450.1:86629-88369 GCF_000390285.2 Anoplophora glabripennis | reverse complement strand
TTAAAAAAATATATTTAAATATAGTATTATTATTTATTCATTTGTTTTCTTTACCAATTGAAACCTAAAATATATATGAAATAATAAAACATTCTTTTTGTGATTACCTAGTTTTTGACAAGTAAAATAAAAAATATTTTTATTACAAATATATTTTCTTGTGAACATTAAAATAAAAATATATGCTACATATTAATTAAATAAACCATATTAAAAGAAGTAGTGTTTTTTTTATCATATAAAATATTATTAATTAATACAATTGATTATAGTTTACATTTCAAATATTAAAAATTAAATTAAAAACAAATATTACCTAAATAACGTTGTTAGAATATTTATGGTGTTTTTTGTTGTAGTGTTTTATGTTTTTTAAATTCTAAACGCAATACACCAGTCATGTGTAAGGTGGTTGAATTCCTGGCTAAGAAATAAACAAATTTCAGTCGATTTCAGGTACTGAAATCTTGAAAGCTAAAACGTGTAGAACAAAAATAAGCACCGAAATAAAATCTTTGATGTATATTCATTACTATTTAAGTTTTGCTTAAATAAAATAATTATTTTAAAAACACGTTTGTAAAACATGCGTTTTCAGCTATCCTAACCCTACATTTTAACAATTTTTTCACATATTTACAAATAAAAATAAACAATTCTATATGTATGATTATGAAAGTATATGTTATAAGATTATTTACATGTAGACGTGTACTTACAAAAATAGATATTTTCCTAGATTTCAGTACCTAACCTACCTTGGTTTGATCAACTTTTGTATCTGTTTTCATGTTTTATTGCTGACATCTTTGCACATATCATCCATGTTATTAGATAAGCTTTGGATTATTCAGTTACTAAATGTTCAAAATTATTTGTCTTCAGAATCAATGTATGTACAAGGCTCGATAAAAATTGTTTACAAGTTTCAGGAGAAAAACTATGACAAAACATTCAATGCATCATTTACTTGGAACAGAAAATATAGTATATAAGNACACTGTAAAAAATAAATGTTATATTTGTAGTGTAGTTTAAATAAATATATTTAAATATAGTATTATTATTTATTCATTTGTTTTCTTTACCAATTGAAACCTAAAATATCTATGAAATAATAAAACATTATTTTTGTGACTACTTAGTTTTTGACTTCAAGTAAAATAAAAAATATTTTTATTACAAATATATTTTCTTGTGAACATTAAAATAGAAATATATGCTACATAGTAATTAAATAAACCATATTAAAAGAAGTAGTGCTTTTTTTTGATCATCATATAAAATATTATTAATGCAATTGATTATAGTTTACATTTCAAATATTAAAAATTAAATTAAAAACAAATATTACCTAAATAACGTTGTTAGAATATTTATGGTGTTTTTTGTTGTAGTGTTTTATGTTTTTTAAATTCTAAACGCAATACACCAGTCATGTGTAAGGTGGTTGAATTCCTGGCTAAGAAATAAACAAATTTCAGTCGATTTCAGGTACTGAAATCTTGAAAGCTAAAACGTGTAGAACAAAAATAAGCACCGAAATAAAATCTTTGATGTATATTCATTACTATTTAAGTTTTGCTTATATAAAATAATTATTTTAAAAACATGTTTGTAAAACATGTGTTTTCAGCTATCCTAACCCTACATTTTAACAAATTTTTCACATATTTACAAATAAAAATAAACAATTTTATATGTATGATTATGAAAGTATATGTTATAAGATTACTTACA